>NC_135885.1:31583211-31743211 GCF_964194155.1 Cetorhinus maximus | reverse complement strand
CTCAGTTGCAGAGGAATGGTCATTTTATACAAGGTTTCCCTAATGTCTGGCCGCTTCCCTCGCCCACCCACCCCCCCCAAACACCGCTTGTGCTTGTGCGCTACCTTCAATCACAGGGCAGCCCTTTCCCCCTCCTCCCCACCCAAAGCGCCTCAACTGCAGGGCAGCCCTTGCCAGCCACCAACCCGCCTCAGCCTTGAAGTCCAGCAGGTAACCGGGGTGAGCGCCCTACAACATTACTGTGTACTCACCCCCAGGTTCCCCTCAAATGTGCAGCCCACCAAGTGCACACCTTTTATATGCTGTTATGAAATACGTCGGCGTAATTACACATGGGCGGACAATCCTGCAGGGGGAGGACGATTCCGGCGGCCTGGGCTTATAATGATATGCAGATATATTATAATGAGGTTCTGGACCTCCGATGGCTGGAAACACAGCTATCGGCAGGCAGAGTGGGCGTGTTCGGTGCAAACTGGTTTCATGACGTCAAGAAACCGATTTTTGGCCTTCTCGCCATATTGTTCACTCACGCTAATGAACACGCCCGACACCAGCGGGCACGGACGATTCTGCCCACAAAGTTCGAATGGAAGTTATGCTGAACCATTATAAATCACTGATTAGGCCATAGGTGGAGTATTGTGTTCAATTTTGGAGATGACACTTTAGGAAGGATGTCAAAGTTAAGAGATGGTGCAGAGGAGGGGGTTACTAGAATCGTAACAGAGATGTGGGACCTCAGTTACATGGAGAGAGTAGGGAGGTTGGGAACTTGATGAAAGGTCATAGACCTGAAATGTTAACTCTGTTTATTTCTCCACAGATACTGCCTGACCTGCTGATTATTTCCAGCATTTCCTGTTTTTATTTAATACTTACAAAAGTTGGACTATTTTTCTCTTTGAAGTAAAGAAGTTTAAACAGAGTTCTAATAGAGGTGTTCAAAATTATGAAGAGTTTTTATAGAGTTTAAGAGCTAGAATGCTGAAGACATGGCTACCAGTCGTGGGGCCAAGAAAATCAGATATGCACAAGCGGCCAGAGCTTGAGGACTGCAGAGATTTCACAGGGTTTTCGGGCTGGAGGTGGGGGTGGTTAAAGACACAGGGATGGGGGACTTATTGAGGGGTTTGATCATTGAGATGAGCATTTTAAATTCAAGGTCTTGTTAGACCAGGGGTCAATATAGGTCAGAGAGCATGGGGAATGATGGGTAAATGGGACTTATTGCGAGTTATGACATGAACAGCAGATTTTTGGAAGATCTCAAGTTTTTAGAGAATCAAAGATGGAGACCAACCAGAAAAGCATTTGAATAGTTGAATCGGCAAGTAACAATGCGGCCTACAAGCCCGCTTGCATATTGAAAACACATATGCTGAAATTTTCTGGCCCCATTGGCATTGGGCATCATGGCTGGCGGGCTGGGGGGATTTGGCGAGATGGCCAAAAATCAGTTTCTCGCCGCCATGAAACCAGTTTGTGATTGTCCGCTCCACGCATCAACGGTGGGACGCATTTCCCGCAGCCGCACAGCGGGAGCATAATTTCAATACTTTAGCAGCTCATTATAAGCCCTGTTCACCAGAATCGTCCCACAGGCTGGATCATCCAAGCACCATCACGCCGACATGTTTCACAATTGTACATAAGCAATGTGCACCTGGCTAGTTGCACTTCAGTCGGAACTTCGAGATTTGTTTGCCTACCTTGTTTCGGGCAGCACTCGCTTTTCGATGCGTGCATGGCTAGGGCTTGCTTGGCAAGAGAAGAGGCTGCAGAGCGAGGCCTATACTGGGTAATGGGGGTATCCCAGGGTATGTGTGGGGACACAAGCTGATCTGTGCAAATGGCCTCAAGATGTTGAGGGCTAGGGAGGAAGTCTCCAGAGGAGATGTGATCAGAGGGGGATGTGAGGGTTTGTGTGAGTGACTGGTGATGTCCCTTGAGCTGGCAGTGAGTGAAATGCCAGTGAATGTGTGAGGCCTTGTGAATGTGGGAGTTTAGAGTGATAACATGGCTGCCTTACCCTGACAGTATGGATGAGATCATTCATCCGCTTTCTGTACTGGATGGCCAACCTCTTGTCTGCAGCATTGGCACTGACCACCTCTGCCACCTCCTCCGAAGCCAGACTGATGGGCCTCCTACGGCCAGAGCGTGGGTAGAGGACAATGTGGCGGGCCTCCACGGCATCCAGAAGGCATCCCAGGGATGTGTCACTGAATCAGGGGGTTGCATTCTTCTTGGCTTTTGGGGCCATGTCTTCATTGGAGCAGTCCTGGGCTGCAAGCACTGAGAAGCGTGCATGTGGCTGAAGTTTATATATGGCACCCTGTGTGAGGAAGCAGCGTGGTAACGGTGTGGCAAGAAAATTGGAGGATGCCCGCCAGTGAGGCTGCGAGTTTCCTGTGCCTGTATAATTAATGAGGTGGGAATGGTGCGTAAACCCGTCATTGCAGCCCTCTACCACACTTTGTGCAAATCTGGGATGATTCCACCCATAGTTATCTGACAAATTCAGGTTTTGTGTTCCAGCATGCTAATGCATTGGTTTTGCATATTGTCTTTCAACATGTTTCACCACAAGTCCTTCAATATCATTATTGAACTTATTCCAAGTTTAACAGCTGTAAGATATATAAGGTATTAAGTGAAACCAGTTGAGGCCCTTTGTTTCCAAGCCATTTGGTTTTTCAAAATTTTCATCCCAACCAGGGAAAAAAAAACTTCAAACATATTGATCCAGTTTTTGCATTCAGTGATGGATGAACAACAACCATCATTCCTTACCCTTACAACCAGCCATCAACTCTTCGTGAGCTTTGCACAACAATGTGTGGCCATTAAGAATCCAAACGAGTATGGTGTCCTCTACAAATGAACAAGGAAAGCAACAGTATGTCTTTTTAATGAATCAGATTGAAGAATCTTTACTGAGACATGGCCCAGGAAGTGTCAGCTAGAATTATATTCTTAAGGGGAGGTAGTGTCTTAGTGGTAATGCCACTAGACATTAGCAAGGCTAATGATCTGGGGCCACGGGTTCAAATCCCACCAAGTCAGCTGGTGGAACTTAATTTCAATTAATAAATCTGGAATTAAGAACTCATCTAACGGTGACCATAAAAACATTGCCGTAAAAACACATCTTGTTCTGCCGTCCTTACCTGGTCTGGCCTATATGCAACTCCAGACCCACAGGAATGTGATTGACTCTTAACTGCCCTCTGAAATGACCTAGCAAGCCACTCAGTTGTGCCAAACTGCTACAAAGTCTAAGAAAAGGAATGAAGCTGGACAGACCACTGGGCATCCACCTAGGCACCAGAAATGATAATGGCAAACTCAGCTGTGTCAAACCTGCAAAGCCCTCCTTACTAACATCTGAGGGCTAGTGCCAAAATTGGGAGAGCTGTCCCATAGACTAGTCAAGCAACAGCCTGACATACTCACAGAATCATACCTTATAGATCATGTCCCAGTCACCACCATCACCATGCCAGGGTATGTCCAGTCCCAACAACAGGACAGACCCACCACAGGTGGCAGCACAGTATGCAGTCAGAAGGAAGTTGCGCTGGAAGTTCTCAACATCGACTCTGGACCCAATGAAGTCTCATGGCATCAGGTCAAACATGGGCACGGAAACCTCCTGCTGGTTACCAACTACTGTCGCCCCTCAGCTGATGAATCCGACTTCCTCCATGTTGAACACCACTAGGTGGAAGCACTGAGAGTGGCAAGGGTGCAGAATGTACTCTGGGTGGGGGACTTTAATGTGCATCACCCAGAGTGGCTTGGTAGCACCACTACTGGCCGAGTTGACCGAGTCCCAAAGGACAGAGCTGCTAGACTGGGTCTGCAGCAGGTGGTAAGGGAACCAACAAGAGGGAAAAACCTACTTGACCTCATCCTCACCAACCTGCCTGGTGCAGTTGCATCTGTCCATGACAGCATCAGTAGGATTGACCACCGGACAGTCCTTGTGGAGACGAAGTCCCATCTTCACATTAAGGATACCCTCCATCGTATTGTGTGGCACTACACCTTGCTAAATGGGATAGATTTTGAACAGATCTAGCAGCTCAAAACTGGGCATCCATGAGGCACTGTGGGCCATCAACAGAAGCAGAATTGTACTCAACCACAATCTGTAACCTCATGGCCCAACATATCCCCCACTCTACCATTCCCATCAAGCTGAGGGATCTACCCTGGTTCAATGTAGGGTGCAGGAGGGCATGCCAGGAACAGCATCAGGCATATCTAAAAATAATGTGTTAACTGGTGAAGCTACAACAATGGGCTACATGCATGCTGAACAGCAGAAACAGAAAGCAGCATGCCATAGACAGCTAAGTGACCCCACAACCAACAGATCACATCTAAGCTCTGGAGTCCTGCCACGTCCAGTTATGAATGGTGGTGGACAATTAAACAACTCACTGAAGGAATATCCCCATCCTCAATGATGGAGGAGCCCAGCACATTATTGAAAAAGACAAGACTGAATTATTTGCAGCCATCTTCAGCCAGAAGTGCCGAGTGGATGATCCATCTCAGCCTCCTATGTAGGTCCCCAGCATCACAGATGCCAGTATTCAGCCAATTCGATTTACTCCATGTGATATCAAGAAATGGCTGAAGGCATTGGGCACTGCAAAGGCTCTGGGCCCTGACAATATTCCGGCAATAGTACTGAAGACTTGTGCTCCAGAAGTTGCCGCACCACTACCCAGGCTGTTCCAATACAGCTACAATGCTGGCATCTACCCGGCTATGTGAAAAATTGCCCAGAGATGTCCTGTCCACAAAATGCAAGACAAATCCAACTCAGTGAATTACGGCCAAATCAGCCTACTCTCGATCATCAGCAAAATGATGGAAAGTGTCGTCAACAGTGCTACCTAGTGACACTTGCTTAGCAATATCCTACTCACTGACACACAGTCTGTGTTCCGCCAGGGCCATTCAGTTCCTGACCTCATTAAAGTCTTGGTCCAAACATGGACAGAAGAGCTGGATTCCAGAGGTGAAGTGAGAGTGACTGCCCTTAACATTAAGGCAGCATTTGACTGAGTGTGGCATCAAGGACTCCTAGCAAAACTGAAGTCAATGGGAATCAGGGGGAAAACTCTCCATTGGTTAGAGTCATACTTGGCACAATGGAAGATAGTAGTGATTACTGGAGGTCAATCATCTTAGTCCTGGGACATTGCTGCAGGAATTCCTCAGGGTAGAGTCCTAGGCCCAACCATCTACAGCTGCTTCATCAATGACCTTCCTTCCATCATAAGGTCAGAAGTGGGGATGTTCGCTGATGATTGCACAATGTTCAGCACCATTCGCAACTCCTCAGATACTGAAACAATATGCAGCAAGAACTGGCCAACATTTGGGCTTGGGCTGTTAAGCGGCAAGTAACAGTCATGCCACACAAGTGCCAGGGAATGACCATCTCCAACAAGAGAGAATCTAACCTTGACGTTCTATGGCATTGCCATCACTGAATCCCCCCCCCTATCAACATCTTTGGTGTTGCCATTGACAAGAAACTGAACTGGACCAGCCATATAAATACAGTGGCTACAAGAGTAGGTCAGAGGCTGGGAATTCTGCGAGAATAACTCACCTCCTAACTCCCTAGAGACTGTCCACCATCAAAAGGCACAAGTCATCCACTTGCCTGGATGAGTGCAGATTCAACAATATGCAAGAAGTTCAACACCATCCGGGACAAAGCAGCCTGCTTGATCAGCGTCCCATCCACCACAACAAACATTCACTCCCTCCACCACCAACGCAGAGTGGCAGCAGTGTGTACCATTTACAAGATGCACTGCAACCACTCCCCAAGGCTCCTTTGACAGCACTTTCCAAACCTGCAACCTCTACTACTTAGAAGGACAAGGGCAGCAGATGGATGGGAACACCACCACCTGCAGGTTCTCCTCCAATTCACACCCCACTCTGACTTGGAACTATGCCGCCAATCCTTCACCGTAACTGGGTCAAAATCCTGGAACTCCCTTCCTAACAGCGCTGTGGGTATACCTAAACCACATGGACTGCAGCGGTTCAAGAAGGCAGCTCACCACCACCTTCTGAAGGGCAACCAGCGATGGGTAATAAATGCTGGACTAGCCAGGGACATCCATCGCTCACGAAAGAATAAAAAAAAATTCAATGTAAAATCAGGTACAGAAAGTCAAATGGAAAGAGTAAAAGAAAGATGCATTTCAGAGAGTGACAGAGATAAATGAGGCAGAAAGGTAAAAATAAATATTTTATTTTAATTTTCAAGTGTTTTAAAATCCTCAATAATAATCAAAATCTGAAGGAGCGAACCTTCACACCTGTGAAAGCTGATGTTCCATGCCAGAGAAGTTGTTTGGTAATTGTTCAGACTTTACGCACCATTAAAAAAAAATTAGTTATACCTGAATGGACAAGTTTTAACTCTTCCTGACTTGTCCAATGGATATCCACTAGGTAAGTTTTTTTCATTCATTCAGGGAATCTGGGCATTGCTGGCTAGACCTGCATTTATTGCCCATCCCTAATTGCCCTTGAGAAACATTGGCCTGGATTTTCCAGCCCCATCGAGGGCGAGAGCCACTGCGGGCGAGGCGGCGCCCCAGCCAGAAGCCCATTGACTTACGGTGGGACTGGAAGATCCCAGCGGCGGGCGGGTGCAGAAAATCCTGCCCATCGAAATTAGGAGCAGGGGTGGGCCATTCAGCCCTTCGAGTCTGCTCCGCCATTCAATATGATCACGGCTGATCCTCTTTCTCAACACCATATTCCCCCTATCTCTCCACAACCCTTGATGCCCCTAAAATCCAAAAAATTATCAATTTCTTTCTTGAATATACTCAGTACCCGGCTTCCACAGCCTTCCGTGGTAGGGAATTCCACAGGTTGACCAGCCTCTGAGTGAAGGAATTTTTCCTCATCTCAGTCCTAAATGGGTTCCCCTGTATCCTGAGACTGTGGCACCTGGTTCTAGACTCCCCAACCAGGGGAAATATCCTCCCTGCATCTAGTCTGTCTAGCCCTGTTAGAATTTTATACGTTTCAATCAGATCCCCTCTCATTCTTCTAGACTCCAGTGAATACAGGCCCAGTTGAACCAATCTCTCCTCATACGACAGTCCTGCCATCCCCGGTATCAGCCTAGTGAACCTTCGCTGCACTCCCTCTATGGCAAGTATATCCTTTCTTAGGTAGGGAGACCAAAACTGCACGCAACACTCCAGGTGTGATTTCACCAGGGCCCTATATAACTGCAGTAAGACATCCCTACTTCTGAACTAAAATCCTCTTGCAATGAAGGCCAACATACCATTTGTCTTCCTAATTGCTTGCTGCACCTGCCTGTTTACTTTCATTGACTGGTGTACACGGACACCCAGATCCCTTTGTGCATCCACATTTCCCAATATATCATCATTTAAATATTACTCTGCCTTTCTGTTTTTCACACCGAAGCATATAACTTCACTTTTATCCACATTATACTGCATCTGCCATGTGTTTGCCTACAGACATAATCTGTCTAAATCACCCTGAAGCCTCCTTGTATCCTCCTCACAACTCACAACCCCACCAAGTTTTGTGTTGTCAGCAAACTTGGAAATATTGCATTTGGTTTTCTTATCCAAGTCGTTTATATATATTGTGAATAGCTGATATTCTGCGCTGATCACTGCGGTACACTACTAGTCACCGCCTGCCATCCGGAAAAAGACCCATTTATTCCCACTCTTTGTTTCCAGTCTGTCAACCAATTCTCAGTTGATGCCAGTATATTACCCCCAATCCCAAGTGTTTTAATTTTGCCCACTAGCCTCTTATGTGGAACCTTATCAAAAGCCTCCTTGAGATCCAAATACACCACATCCACTGGTTCTCCCTTATCTATTCTACTAGTTACATCTTCAAGAAACTCCAGTAGATTAGTTAAGCATGATTTCCCTTTCATAAACCCATGCTGATTTTGTATAATCCTATTAATGCTTTCCAAATGTTCTGTTACCATGTCTTTTATAGTAGATCCCAGCATTTTGCCCACTACTGATGTCAGGCTAACTGGTCTATAATTATCCGTTTTTTTCTCTCCCTCCTTTTTTAAATAGCGGGGTTACATTTGCCACCTTCCAATCTGTAGGAACTGCTCCAGAGTCTGTAGAATTTTGGAAGGTGACCACCAGTACATCCAATAAAGGCGTTTCCTTTAGTACTCTGGGATGTAGGTTATCAGGCCCTCGGGATTTTTCAGCCTTTAACTCCATTAATTTCTCTAGCACCAGTTTTTTACAAATACTGATTTTCTTCAATTCCTCCCTCTCACTAGACCCTTGGTTCCCTAACATTTCTGGGAAATTATTTGTGTCCTCTTTTGTGAAGACAGAACCAAAATATGTGTTCAATCCTTCTGCCATTTCTTTGTTCCCCATTATAATTTCCCTCGTTTTTGACTGTAAGGGATCTACATTTGTCTTTGCTAATCTTTTTCTCTTCACATATTTATAGAAGCTTTTACAGTCAGTTTTTATGCTCCCTGCAAGTTTACACTCACACTCCATTTTCCCATTCTTGATCAATCTTTTTGTCCACTTTTGCTGAATTCTGAACTGCTCCCAATCACTGAATCAGAGAATCTCACAGTGCAGAAGAGGCCCTTTGGCCCATCGAGTTTGCACCGACATGTGAGAAACACCTGACCTGCCTACCTAATCCCATTTACCAGCAATTGGCCCATAGCCTTGAATGCTATGACGTGCCAAGTGCTCATCCAGGTACTTTTTAAAGAATGTGAGGCAACCCGCCTCCACCACCCTCCCAGGCAGCGCATTCCAGACCATCACCACCCTCTGCGTAAAAAAGTTTTCCTCACATCTCCCCTAAACCTCCTGCCCCTCACCTTGAACTTATGTCCCCTTGTGACTGACCCTTCAACTAAGAGGAACAGCTGCTCCCTATCCACACTGTCCATGCCCCTCATAATCTTGTACACCTCGATCAGGTCGCCTCTCAGTCTTCCCTGCTCCAACGAAAGCAACCAAAGTCTATCCAACCTCTCTTCATAACTTAAATGTTTCATTCCAGGCAACATCCTGGTGAATCTCCTCTGCACCCCCTCCAGTGCAATCACATCCTTTCTATAATGTGGCGACCAGAACTGCACACAATACTCCAGCTGTGGCCTCACCAAGGTTCTATGCAACTCCAACATGACCTCCCTACTTCTGTAATCTATGCCTCGATTGATAAAGGCAAATGTCCCATATGCCTTTTTCACCACCCCACTATCATGCCCCTCCGCCTTCAGAGATCTATGGGCACACACACCAAGGTCCCTTTGTTCCTCAGAACTTCCTAGTGTCATGCCGTTCTTTGAATATTTCCTTGTCAAATTACTCCTTCCAAAGTATGTCACCTCACACTTTTCAGGGTTAAATTCCATCTGCCACTTATCTGCCCATTCCTTTCTCTTTCTTCCTGTAGCCCAAGACACTCAACCTCACTGTTAACCACCCGGCCAATCTTTGTGTCATCTGCAAACTTACTAATCCTACCCCCCACATAGTCATCTATGTTGTTTATATAAATGACGAAAAATAGGGGACCCAGCACAGATCCATGTGGTACGCCACTGAACACTGGCTTCCAGTCACTAAAGCAGCCTTCTGTCATCACCCTCTATCTCCTACAACTAAGCCAATTTTGAATCCACCTTATCAAACTACCCTGTATCCCATGTGCATTTGCCTTCTTTATAAGTCTCCCATGTGGGACCTTGTCAAAGGCTTTGCTGAAATCCATATAAACTACACCAACTGCACTACCCTCATCTATACACCTGGTCACCTCCTCAAAATATTCAATCAAATTTGTTAGGCATGACTTCCCTCTGACAAAGCCATGCTGACTATCCCTGATCAAACCTTGCCTCTTCAAGTGGAGATAGATTCTCTCCTTCAGAATTTTCTCCAATAGTTTCCCTACCAATGACATGAGACTCACTGGTCTGTAGTTCCCTGGCTTATCTCTACAACCCTTCTTAAATAGCAGAACCACATTAGCTGTTCTCCAGTCCTCTGGCACCTCCCTCGTGGCCAGAGAGGAATTAAAAATTTGGGTCAGAGCCCCTGCACTCTCCTCCCTTGCCTCCCTCAGCAGTCTGGGACACAAATCATCCGGATCTAGAGATTTGTCAACTTTTAAGCCTGCCAACACCTCCAATACCTTGTCACTCCCTATATCAATTTGCTCAAGAACCTCGCAGTCTCTCTCCCTGAGTTCCATACCTTCATCCTCATTCTCTTGGGTGAAGATGGATGTGAAGTATTCGTTCAACTCTCTACCGATGTCCTCTGGCTCCATCCATAGATTGCCCCCTTGGTCCCTTATGGGCCCTACTCTTTCCCTGGTTATCCTCTTCCCATTGATATACTTATAGAATATCTTGGGATTTTCCCTACTTTTACCAGCCAGTGCTTTCTCATATCCCCTCTTTGCTCTCCTAATTGCTTTCTTAAGCTCCACCCTACACTTTCTGTACTCCACTAATGCCTCCACTGATTTGATCCCCTTGTACCTGCTAAAAGCCTCTCTTTCCCTTCTCATTGTATCCTGAATATCTCTGGTCATCCATGGTTCTCTGGGCTTGTTACTCCCTCCTATCACCCTAGAGGGAACCTGTTGAGCCTGTACCCTCCCCATTTCCTTTTTGAACACCCCCCCACTGTTCCTCTGTAGATTTCCCCACAAGTAGCTGTTCCCAGTCTACCTTGGCCAGATCCTGCCTTATTTTACTAAAATCCACTCTCCCCAGTCCAAAACATTTTTTGCAACTTGTCTATTTCTTTGTCCATAACAAGCTTAAATTGTACCATGTTGTGGTCACTATCACTAAAATGCTCCCCCACCACCACCTCAGCCACCTGTCTGGCTTCATTCCCCAGGATTAGGTCCAGCACTGCGCCTCAGGCTTGCTGCTTTTTCTGGCAATTTCATATGTCTCCTCTTTGGATCTAATACCATCCCTAATTTCTTTTGTAATCCATGTTTTATTTTTGCACCAGACAAGAATGAATAATTGTAATTCATGCATAATATTAGCCACTGCCTATCCACCGTCAACCCTTATAGTAAGGTTCCCCAAACCATCGTTGCCAACTCACGCCTCATGCCCTCATGGTTCCCTTTATTTAGATTCAGGGCCCTAGTTTCGGATTCAACTTCTTCACTCTCTATCTTAATAAACAATTCGGTCATTTTATGGTCACTTATGGACCCCACACAACAAGGTTGTTAATTAATCCTTCCTCATTGCACAATACCCAGTCGAGGATAGTTTGCTTTCTAGTTGGTTGCTCAATGTATTTGTCTAAAAAATAATCACGTACACAGTCCAGGAAATCCTCCTCCACAGTATTATTGCTAGTTTGGTTTGTCTAATCTATATGTAGATTAAAGTCACTCGTGATTACAGTTGTACCCTTATTGCATGCATCTCAAATTTCCTGTTTAATGCCTTCCCATACATCTCCGTTACTGTTTGAGGGCCTAAAGACAACCCCACCAATGTTTTCTGCCCCTTGGTGTTTCTTATCTCTACCCAGATTCCACATCATGATTTTTCAAGCCAATATCCTTCCTCACTATTGCATTGATTTACTCCTTTACTAACAGTGCTACCCCATCTCCTTTATCTATTTGTCTGTCCTTCCTAAGTATTGAATACCCCTGGATGTTCAGTTCCCATTCTTCGTCACCCTGCAGCCATGTCTCCGTAATTGCAACTATATCACAACTGTTTGTATATATTTGCGCTGTTAATTCATCTACCTTATTGCAAATGCTCCACGCATTAAGATACAATGAATTTGTCTTTTTAACCTTGTTAGTCATCTTCGCTTTATTTTGCACTATGGCCCCATTTGTTTATTGCCCTTGTTTTTTCGGCCTTCCATATTTTCTTCTTACTTTTCTGTCTTTTGTTTCTATCCTTCTTTCCCCCTCCTTTGTCTCCCTGCTCAGGTTCCCATCCTCGTGCCATTCTAGTTTAAACCCTCCACGACAGCACTAGCAAACACCAACCCCCCTCCCGTCCCCCAAGGACATTGGTCCCAGTCCTGCCCAGATGCAACCCGTCCAGTTTGTATTGGTCCCACCCTCCCCAGAGCCGGTTCCAATGTCTCAGGAATCTGAATCCTTCCCCTCTACACCATTTCTTCAGCCATGTATTCATCTGATATATCCTGTTATTTCTATTCTCGCTAACATGTGGCACTGGTAGTAATCCTGAGACTACTATCTTTGAGGTCCAACTTTTTAATTTACATCCTAACTCCCTATATTCAGCTTGTATGACTTCATCCCTTTTTTTACCTATGTCATTGGCACCAGTATGTACCATGGCCACTGGCTGTTCACCCTCCCACTTCAGAATGCCCTGCATCCTCCCATGACATCCTTGACCCCGGCACCAGGGAGGCAACATACCGTCCTGGAATCTCTTTTGCCACCGAAGAAACACCTGTCTGTCCCCCTTACTGTTGATTCCTCTATCACTATAGCCCTGCCACTCTTCTTCCTCCCCTCTTGTGCAACAGAGATACTCGTGGTGCCATGGATTTGGCTCCTGCTGCTTTTCTCTGAGAAGTCGTCTCCTCCAACAGTATCTAAAACAGTATATCTGTTAGAGAGGGGGACGGCTACAGAGGACTCCTGCACTGCCTGCCTTCCTCTACTCTGCCTAGTGGTCACCCAACCCCTTTCTGCCTGTTCAGTCTTTACCTGCGGCATAACCACCTCATTGAATGTGCTGTCCATGACAATCTCAGCATCGCGGATGCTCCACAGTGAATCCACCCGCAGCTCCAGCTCCGAAAAGTGGTTAGCCAGTATCTGCAGCTGGACACACTTCCTGCACACATGGTCGCCTGGGACACTGCAAGTGTCCATGACTTCCCACATAGCGCAGGAGGAGCATATCACGTGTGCGAGCACTGCTGCCATGACTTCCCTTTAGATTAAGCTTGTTAGTTACTCCCTTTAAAGAATACTAACTATACCAGGGGCCTTATTCCGCTCCAAACACCCCCACTATAATCCAAAATCCTCACCTTATTTTGTTTAAGCTAATGGACTGCAGCAGTTTAATTCATAGAAAAAGTAGTAGAAGTTCTCACCTGACCCTACTTACTAATCAGCTGCCTCCCCTGCATTGAATCCCTTTTTGAATCATGACATTACTTCAAACTCCACCACCTGAAGGTCCTGAGGCTATGACCTTCCACTCTGATCTCAGCCTCTGTTTTTTGTGCCCTTTTATATGGCTCTCGCTGGCCTCTCCTCTCCAGTCTAAAACTCACCTTCTTCTAAACCTAACAGCAACTTTTAGTTAACTGCTAACTTAAAAAAAGACTAGACTTTAGATAGAATTTAACCCTTAAACTCCCTCAGTCACCATTTCCAACTGAAGCTCTCCACTGCAGCCAAACACAGCACTCGAGTGCAGATGGTGGTGGTGAGCCACCTTCTTGAACCGCTGCGATCCAAGTACTGCAACTTTATGCCCTTCATGTGTTTGGATGTCGAATCTCTCTGAGGTAACTGTTTACCAATGCTGATGAGGAGAGGGGCTACTCAGGCAGCAACTTCTTGATTTTTGTGTTTAGCTGTACATGTGGGGCCATCAAAAGCTGCTGTCTGTTTTTACTCCATAATAATAATGAGTGCTGATGGCTTCCCATTATTCCTACCACAAAACCTGAGCTATTACCATACCATTTAATTGTCACACCCTTGCCAGTAGCATGGTATAAGTAAAGGTAGATCTTAAGATGAGCAAGATAGGTCCCCCAGGGGTGTGGGTCCCAGGAAATTGTGCAAAGATGTCATTCATTGGATTCTCCCCTGATCTGCCTTTTATTGTTGAAGCTTAATTGCTGCACTTACATTGGCTGTTTCCTTCTGAGATAGACTTCGGACTTAAATTATGCAGCATGACAAGGATGTCAATTCTTAAAAAGAATTCCCATCCTCCCCACTTATTTGGTGAAATTCAAATAGAAATTTTTGGAGAAAAAACCCATGTTTAATAAAGGAAAGTACGGGCAGATAAAAAAAGACATAAAATGTCAAAATGACTGGCTACCCAGCAAAAACAATGAACGCATGGAGAAAAAAGCAGCAAATGTAAAATAAACACACTCTCTACCCTGGCTGGGAGGTCTAGAACCAGGGGGCATAATCTCAGAATAAGGAGCAGGCCATTTATGACTGAGATGAGGAGGAATCTCTCAGAGAGTGGTGAGTCTTTGGAATTCTCTCCCAAAGGGCTATGGAGGCTCAGTCTTTGAGTATGCTCAAGACTGAGATGGATAGGTTTCTACACATTAAAAACATCAAGGATATGGGGTAGTGCAAGAAAATGGTGTTGGAGCAGAAGATCAGTCATGATCTCATTGAATTGCAGAGTGGGATGAAGGGCTGAATGTACTACTCCAGCTCCTATTTCTTAAGTCCTTAAATCCTCCTTTAAGAAGTCTCTTTGAGCAGAATAACCTCCTTGATTCTTAATGCAGTCAATCTGAATGGGCATATCACATGCTTTGAATCACCTTGGTATTGCCATATTTATCCTTGGTTTCAAGCTCAAAAAGAGAATTTAAACTTTTACTATTCCAAAAATGATAATGTTACTGTAATCTACACAGTGGCCTGAATTTTGCGCTCATTGGGCATGCGTGCTCGGTAGGTCCGGAAGCGGATGTGAAATGCGCTTCCACCTGCGATCAGCCCCCGATCGTAATCTTACACTGGCCAACCAATTAATGGCCAGCCAGCGTTAAACGCACTTGGACAAAGGCTCAGCACTGCCATTGGGGGCGGGAAGAGGGCGGGCGACAACATCACCGTGGATGCTGGTGAGCGCTTCCATTGAGCTCCCTGAAGGCAGACAGATGCCTCAGCAGTCTGCTGACCTCCAAATAATAAAATAAAGCCCAAAAATGCTGCAAAAAATGTCCATGCCATACAATCAAGCACCTGAAAGCAGATCGCATTAAGAAAAACAGTCCCCAGATATTTATTTTTATTTTAAATCCCCAGTCCCGAGATATTTATTAAATTTTATATCATCCCGCCCTTGGGTGAGATTTCATCAAAAATCACCCAGGTGATTGGCCGATTGGCCTGTCTGCCAACTGTAAGGTTGGATGGACCACGAAAAATTGCTGACAATTGGGCCGTTAATGGGCTTAATTTCCCTCTTAATTGTTGGTGGGCGCTCGTCCAACTTTTGTGCGCGACCGCCGAGTGGAAATTGCGTCAGTGTGTGATGACATCAGGACGCTCACCCATCGTCATCTCGTGCAATTTCACGTCCGCTTGGGTCGGGCATGTGCCCGCCCACAGGAAGTAAAATTCTGGCCAGTGTAATTTTTCCATCAGTCTGAGAAGGAGTGTCTGGTGATATCCTATTCCATTTACAGTGTGTGATTCAATGTTAAATAAGTTCATTGTGTGTGGGGAGGCCCACTAGCCTAGCTATTTCATGTACAAGATCAAGTTTAGTTTCATGAAAGAGCATGCTTGCTAGTGCAAACTCAATTGTGCTTTGAGGGAATAACAGAGTTACTGAATTACAGCATGATTAATTGTCAATATGGGATTATAGGTTGTGTCTGCCGTCCAGTACTGGATGAGCAGAAATTTCCCCCAACTATATATTGGGCCTTTGCCTTCAGTGCCTGTCACAAACTGCACTCTCTAGCTATCGACTCTATCTGTCTCTCTGGCTACTGTCCAAGGCTGAAACTGACGGTGTGCCACCTTGGCATCCTATATGGCTCTGGGATGAGCTGCCACCCGATAGCCACTGCATCACCTAGATCTCCCCTTTCCACCTCCATAACATCGCTCGCCTCCAACCTTGCCTCCGCTCATCTGCTGCTGAAAACCTCATCCATGGAATTTTTTGCCTCTAGACTCAAACATTCCAGTGTTCTCATGGCTAGGAATTGTGTGGATGAGGTCCAGGGTTGATGGCAACTCATTTGGCCCACTGCATAGGCTCCCTTTGTGTCTTTTCTGTGTGAAGTATCAATCGTGCTATGTACATGTTGTCTTCTGTCCATTTCTGGTTTTAATCAGTGTCAGAATAAGATGTTTAATCATATCAGCTGTCTGATGGGTATTGTGGGCAAATTGCATTAACACCCACTCAAACCAATGGGAATTGTATTTCCATTAGCTCTCTTTGGAATCCTAGAAATCTCTTCTCATTGCTTATTACAAGTTTTGGTTCAGTGCTTGTGTGGTTATAATTATTATATGCTGATGCTTAGATCAGCATATTACCCAGGTTTGTCAATAAATGTAGCAGACATCATGGTCATCCATCTCTTTCATATTAGTTTCAGTAAGAAATCCAAACAAAACCAGTAGGTTCCCTAGACGTCCTTGATTCAGCTTAATTGTCAGATCGTTTTTCTCAATTTTTATTCCAAATTGCAAACTTAATAAGATGACCATAACTTTTTTTTTAATCATTGCTGATGTGAAATCATCAAGAAAGTAACCTAAAGCAATCATGAATAACTTTTTTAAGGTATTTCAGCTGCATTTTAGGGCAGGAAAGTTTTTTGCTGAGCAGGTCTTTCTTAACAGAATCTGTTCTCGAAGGATTTTGATTAGTGTCATGAACAATGAGAATCACCCCTTGTCTCAGTATTACTGTTGGATTCATTCAGGAAAAAGGCTACAATCCCTCAGATGCAGGACAAGTTGGCTCCTGAACTTGTTTGTGTCCTTCTCTGTAAAAACTTTTAACTGGTGTTTAATGTATGGATGAGGATTATGCACTCCTAGTGGGACTCATTGACTGATTATCTTAAAGTATTGGAATAGGTTTGATACATATTTTAATTAAAGTTAGGCCTCTGTGATAGGGTAACTTTCTTTCTATTTGTTGTTATTCGGCATTTGTACATAATTTTCTAATGAACAAGCAATGAACCCGAAATGAATTTCTGTGTGAGCAATAAGGTGAAACTGAAATTAATCATGGTGGATTGTGATTAACAATCAGCTTGTGATGTTTGAGTTTTAAGGTCTAGTTAGGGTTGTTTATTCTGGCTGCTTGCACTCAGAGATTTCATCACATTCCTGCCTCCAATAAGTTTATCCTTTCCATGTGCATTGGAAAGTGAACAAGCTCTTTGTTGCCTAGATTGTCAGTCAAACCACCTTTTTCCAACTGTAATCCAGGACATCCCTAAGCACAGTGTTTAGTTGTTTGGGATATTTATATATCTGAAGCTGTGTCTGAGCTTATGTGATTGTGATCTTCCAAAATTTCTGTAGATTCTGAAACAATCCCAGTGGATTGGAAGGCAGCAAGTGTAACACTGCTATGGAGGAAAATAGGGACATGTAAGCCAGTTAGCCTGATGTCAATTGTTGGTAAAATGCTGAAATCTATTATTAAGGAAATGATAAGAGGGCACTTAGGCAGTCAAATGGTCATATGAAAGGGAAGTCATGTTTATCAAATGTCACAGAGTCATAGAGCCATTTATGGCACAGAAGGAGGCCATTCGGCCCATCGAGTCTACATCAGCTCCTGATGGAACAATCCAATCAGTCCTGCTCGATCCCTGTAGCCCTGCAAGTTTATTTCCTTCAAGTGCCCATTCAATTTCCTTTTGAAAACATTGATTGTTTCTGGATCCAGCACCCTCATGGGCAGGAAGTTCCAGGTTATTAGCACTCATTATGTAAAAAGTCATTCTTCACAATGCCCCTGCATTTCTTGCCCAAAATCTTAAATCTGTGTTCCTTAGTCCTTGTCCAATCAGCTAATGGGAAGAGTTTTACCTTGTCTACCTTTCCTAAGACTAAAATAATCTTAAATACATCTATCAAATCTCCCCTCACTCTCCTTTGCTCCAGCCTTTCCAACCTAACCTCCCATCCCTGGAAGCATTCTGGTAAACCTCCTCTGCACCCTGTCAAAGACCTTCACATCTTTCCTAAAGTGTGGTGACCAAAACTGAATGAAATACTCTGGTTGGAGCTGAACCAGAGCTTTATAAAGGTTTAGCATAACCTCCGTGTAATGTAAACTTGTCTTGTAATGCACACTTGCACATGACTCCAAGAAAAGACATGAAGAGGCCCAGAAGCTGTGACCAACACAGCAGTTCTTCGATTATAGCCATGTTAATCGGATTCAGTACTGCAATCACGGAGATAGTGCAACTCAAATTAATGACTGTGAGGTGCACAAGTTGCTGAGAACTATATGCCCTCTGAGGAAGAAGTGTCTTGAACAGGTCTATCAGCTTCTCTCTCAGAGTACGCAACGTCTCTAAACTTTTGGTCAAACATACATGGAAACTAATAAAAGCTTTTAAGAAACCAGTAACATTCCACTTCATCTTTATATCATCACGGCTCTCTAAAGCTTTAGACAGCATCTGTTGATTAGTAGAAGCAGCTGGGAAAGGAAATTTGACACCAATACTTATGCAATTGTAGAACTTTTGTGTTCAATGCCTCTATTCATGAAACCCAAGATCCCAAATGCTTTTCTAACCGCTCTCTCAATATGTCCTGCGCCCTTCACAGATCGATGCACATGCAGCCCCAGCTCTCACTGTTTTTGCACATTCTTTAGAAATGTGCCATTAAGTCTATATTGCCTCTCACCTTCCCTTTTGTCAAAATTCAATGCCCCGCACTTCTCTGTATTAAATTCCATTTGCCACTGGTCTGCCCATTCTGCCAGTCTATTCACGTCCTGTTGCAGGCAATTCTTACATCCTCACTGTTTGCCACTCCTCCAGGTTTGGTATCATCAGCAAATTTGGAATTTTTACTCCGTACTCCAAGATTCAAGTCATTTACATGCAGCAAAAAAGCAGTTGCCATACGTCAAGAAGATATTAATGTATATAAAGTTATTGGAAACTATTTTAAATTGAACTTGTAGCAGGGTCTGTGTCTGTGGGTGTGAGTGCGTGGGCAGAATTTTACCGTCGGTGAGCAGGAGGCGGGGCCCGCTCGCCGACGCATAAAATGACGCACTGTGATGTCAGGCAGAACCCCCGACATCATCCTACCCCATTTAAATTTTCAGGAAGGTGGGGGCGCAGCAAAATCAGCTGTGGGCCTGCTGACCTGTCAATGGCCACTTGAGGCCATTGACAGGATCAATTAACCAATTAAAGGACCTGCCCGTCCAAACTTAAGGTTGGCGGGCAGGCCAGGAGCCCCGGCGGCAACTAGAAAAAACATGAAACCTCATCCATCCAAAGGTTTCATGCAGGGTTTTAAAAATTGTAAGAAAGCTGTTCTGTAAATTATGAACATGTCCCAAATCATGTGACATTGTCCCATGAGGGGACATCTAAGGGATTTTTCTTTTCTCCATTTTTAATATTTTTAAAAGTCGAGGCGATCTCCCTGAGGCTGCACTTAGGTTCCCCCCTGCCTGCACAGGGAGTGCATAGCGCTTCCTGGCGGACATCACACTGGGCGGGCCTTAACAGTTCTGTTGAAGGGTCATGAGGACTCGAAACGTCAACTGTACTCTTCTCCGCCGATGCTGCCAGACCTGCTGAGTTTTTCCAGGTATTTCTGTTTCTGTTTTTGTTTTGGATTTCCAGCATCTGCAGTTTATTGTTTTTATCTCTTTTTTACACCAATTAATATGTCTATATTACCAATAAAATTGGTACTATAAAAGGGGTTTTACTGATAGAAGAGGTGGAGTTCAAAGAGCCTGGTGATACAATGACATTGTGCATTCAAAGGGAAGGCTAGGTATATACAGGAGAGTTTTGTGTGTGGAAGTCAGAGGCATGTGAGATCTAAGCCGCCTGTAAGCCTACAGCTGTCTGCGAAGGAACCAAATTGAAAGGAACCTCACTTTGAATTCGTAGGGTAAAATGTGCTTTGCCTGGGCCTGAATCTTCTGGTCGGCTTGCGGGGGCAGGCCCCACTCGCCGACGCATAAAATGATGCGCGGTGACGTAGGGCGTGTGTCCCGACATCACTGCACGTCATTCAGATCTTCAGTTCGGCAGGCGTGGACCGGAGTTGGTTGTGTGCCTGCCGAACTGTCAAAGACCTATTAAGTCCATTTAAATATCAATTAAAAGAATTAACAGAGCTGCCCGTCCAACCTTAAGGTTGCCGGGCAGGCGAAGAGCCCAGGCGGCCTTTGCAAATTATCATGAAACTTCATCCAAGGGCGGGATGACGTTTCATGAAGGCCTTATAAATCAAATGAAAATTTTTATTCAAATTCACTGACATGTCCCAGCTCACGTGACACTGTCGCATGAGGGGACATGTCTGAATAATTTTTTTTTCTTTATTTCAAATAATAATAATCAAAGTAATCTCCCTGAGGCACGGAGTTGCCTCAGGGAGATTGCCGCACTCTTTTGCGCGAAAGAGTGCAGGCCCCGACTCTCCCTCCTCCCCCTGCCCGCCCAGGGAGCGTTCAGTGCTTCTGGGTGTGCGTCATGTTGGGTGGGCCTTAATTGGCTCACTTGCGTAAAATGGTGGCATGCAGCCGATCGTGGATCGTGGGCGGCAATCGGCTGCGTGCCCACCCAGTCCCGCTCCTGCTCCCACTCAGCACCACTGCCCCCCCCCACCGACGGGGAAAAAATTCTCCCCCTGGTTAAGATTTTAGGAGTGATTAATTTGGGGGTTTGTTTAAAAGTTATTATGGTAGTAATTTGTAGGCATGTGAATGTGGTTAAATGTGAGGGGGGGCGCCCCGCAGGGTCAGTCGGGAGGCCACCCGCTTGCCTGCGATCGAGGCCGGAAGGCGATTCCACGCCGGTGGGCCAATTAAGGCCCACCCAGCATGAAACGTGAGCAGCTGCGCTGCCCATACAGGTGGGGTGGGGGTGGTGGGGGGTGGGGTATGGGAGTGCGAGCAGGGCTTGATAATCTTCCTGAGGCACAGAGCTGAAGAGTTTTAAATTAAAATAAAGAAATGAAAAATGTTATGAAACTTGTCCCCCTCATGCGACTCTGTCACATGAGCAGGGACATGTTATTAATTAAATTTTAACATTTTTATTTTATTTTTATTTGCTTTAGGAAACCTCATCTCGCCGTGGATAACGTGACCTAAAAAGTCCTTTTCGCCTGCCCGCCAACCATAAGGTTAAATGGGTAGTGAAATTTTTTAAAAATAGCCTGGTTAATGGCCTTTTAATTGTCGTAGATGCGCTGCCGACTCCGGTGCTCGCCCGCCAACCGAAATATCGCACAAGTGCACATTGACATCGGGACGCTCACCCTCACCCGACATCAGGCGGCTGTTCTTAGCACACAATTCAACTCCTTTACTGAGATGAAACCTTGCATGCTAAACTGGTGCTACAGCTTAAAACCCCAACATGGCCCCTTTGGAGCACTTTTAAATTAGTTTGCTCTGTTCTATACAGCTTTCTCAATATCAACAACAACTTGCATTTAAATAGCACTGTTAATGCAGCAAGATGCTACAAAGTGCTTCACAGGCATGTCAGGTAAAAATTGACACCAAGTTGCAAAACAGCAACAATTTATATTTTATAAGGAGGTACACTGGGAAACATCCAGTCTATAACACAAAAACAGTCTATTCAGTCCAACTGCTCTATGCTGGTGTTCATGTACTACAATCGCCTTCTCCGGAAACATCTTCTTTACATCTACACGATTGATCCCCTTCATTTTAATGATTTCTGTCAGGTCTTCTCTCAACCTTCTCTTTTCTAGAGACAAGAGTCCCAGCCTTTGCAGTCTTCTCAATTCTGGTATCAACCTTGCAAATCGTTTTTTTGCACCTACACCTTTGCCTCTATATTCCATTTATAACACAGAGGCCAGAACTCTCTACTGTACTCCAAGCTCGGTCTACCAACGTTCTACACAGGTTCAATGTAATTTCCCTGATTTTCAATTCTGTCCTTCAAAAAACAAACCCCTGTGCTTGGGTTTCTTTCAAGGCCTTATTAAGCTGCATCCTAATTTTTAGCAAATTGTGTAACTCAGCTCTTTTACCCCACTTGGATTTTTATTATCCAAGTAGTTGATGGCCTCCTTATTCTTCACATATATCTACACTGAAATTCATTTGACAATTAAATTCCCATTTTGCAAGTTTATTAATGTCTTCTTGTGTTTTGTCGCACTCTTTCTTTGTATTATCTACACCTCCCAATTTGGCATTTTCCACAAAATTAGAAATTGTGCTCCTAATTCCTGAATCTAAGTCATTTATATAAATGGTGAAAACTAGTGGTCAATCCCTATAGGACACCACTTCTCACCTTTTGACGGTCTTAACAGGATATTAGGACAGATTGCCAAAAGTTTGATTAAAGTGGTTAGCTTTAAAAGAGCTTTCTAAAGGAGGAGGGAGAGGTGGGTGGTTCAGGCAGGGAATTCTTCAGCTTAAGGTTTTAAAAGCTGAAGGCATGGCTGCCGATGGCAATGCGAGTAAAATCAAGAATACACAAGAAGTAGAATTGAAGGAGTGCAGGGTTCTCAAAGATTGTAGGGCTGGAGGAAGTTACAGAGAAAGGGAGGGGTGGTGCCATGGAGCAACTTGAACACAAGGGTGAGAATTTGAAATCTGGAACATTGCTGGATATAGAGCCGATGTAGGTTAGTGAATTCAGGGGTGATGGGTGAATAGAAATTGGTACATACTAAAATAGGGTTAAAAAATCTTTTAATGAGATTGTGGAAGCTGTCCAGGGCAGCATTGGAATAGTTGAGTCTGGGCATAGTCTACAAGCCTTCCCTTGCATATGATCATTTGCATGTAAAATCTCAGCAGAAAAATTCAGGTTCAATGTTCCAGCCTGCAAATGCATTGTATACTTTAATTTCACCACAAGTTAACCAATACCATGAGCATATCTAATTTTTCACAACTGGGTTCAGTGATGACAGAACTGAAGACGCTTGATTTCGAAACATTTAGCTTCTCAAAACTTTCATTCCACCCAGAGAAAAATATTGAAACATTTTAGCACACTACAATGACCATTTCCATGTCAGAAGCTTAGTAGAGATTGTATAAGAAAGATATAGATCTTGAGATGAGCAGTGTTGGACAGGTATATGGGGGCCAGGAAATTGAGCAAGGCAATCACTCACCATCAGCTCCCTTGGTTTGCCTTTTATGATTGTGAGACAGTGACTGAGTTATGTTATATGCCAAAATCTGACTGTATAAATTTGCTGGTGATCAGCACAAGGTAATCTCTTGGATTTTCAGCTCAGCGGGCCTGGTGCCAGCTGGGAAACGGACTGTCGACTGTTATCAGCCCCCGGCCGCGATTTTAAGCTGGCTGGCCAATTAACGGGCCAGCCAGCGTGAAACGCGCACTGAAAAGCTCAGCGCTGCCGGGGGAGGGGGCGGGAAGAGGGCGGCCGATGACGTCGGTGCGGGCCAGCACTGACAGAAAGCTCCATGAAGGCAGGGAGCTGCCTCAGGGAGCTGAAGTCCTGAAACAGCAAAAATAAAGCTTTCAAAAGCTGAAAAAAAAGTGGCCACGCTTCACAATCAGGAACCTGAAAATTTAGCTCGTGAAAATGCTGTCCACAGGAGTTTATTTATATTTCATTTCATCACGGAAATCTCATTCCGCCCGTGGATGAGATTTGATGAAAAATGCAAAGGCTGCCTGGCCGATTCGTCCGTCCGCCAGCCCTAAGGGATAGGCAATTTCCATGTTAATGTAAGTGCAGACTTATTTTCCCAGTAACAATGTCCATCACGTGTGGGTTCTTTGAAGCAGGCCGATTTAAAAGAATGGCTACTAGAAGACCATTACTATTCTCTTCAGCTCTGCTTTGTGACCTGTTTGTGGGTGTCGTGCAGACCAGGCGGTCATTGATTCAGTTCAGCCATCTGGATAATTACAGCTCGACATTTTCAGCTACTCTTCAGATGACTGAACAGTGTAACTAAATAGCCCCCTTAGAGACTTCAAGATTATAACTGCCAGCTGCATACTGTGTAACTATTCCAGTGAGGCTGTTGAGCCACTGACAGAGTGTCCAACAAAACCAAAAGATGCATGAAGAAAAATATAGCAAAATATACAAATGCTAAAAAACACACACTTTCAATGCAGCTCTTCAAGCCTGGTTGAGCAGAATAGCTTCCTGAAGTCCCAATTTACGCAGGTTATATGAAATCAACACATGCTATGAATCACTTTGAAGTTGCCACAAACTCCAAACTCAAAAATGAGAAATGAGACTTTTACTACTTTAAAACAGATAGCTTTATTGTAATCTGCTGTGCTTGTTTTACTTTGTTTTAACAATATTTCTTAAGAATGCGCATCAGTAGTTGTAAGTTTGAGCCAATAGTTTGTCAGTGGTAATTTCCTTCAGTAAAAAATCAGGACTGTCTGGTGCTATCCTATCCTGTCTGGTGATATCCTATTCCATTTGCAGTGTATGATTCAATAATAAGTGGGATCATTGTGTGTGGGGAGGCTTGTTATCCTCATGGGTACTTCATGCACAAGGTCAGGTTTTTAGTTCATGGGAAGAACATGTTTGCTTGTGGGAAGTCAACATTTACACTGAGGATTAGAAAAATTTAATAAAAGGGATACTAAATTGTTCCAAGATTATTTATCAATATGTGATCATATTGTGAACACATATTGGGCTAGTCAAACAAGGCAGTGCTCTTCACTACAACCTCATGCATCAGGACTTCCACTTCACCATTCATAAATTGTCGGGAATTGAATGCTGTACCTCTCCATCACACCTCTGTAGATCTTGGGCAGAAGGCGGGCCCAATATGCCGATGCGTAAAATGATGCGCGATGATGCCATCGCATGTCATTTTGATATTTTGTTCGGCGAGTGGGAGTGCAGGCCCCGACTCACCCTCCTCCCCCTGCCCGCACACATAGCGCTTAGTGCTATGGAACGCGTATTACGCTGGGCTGGCCTTAATTGGCTTGCCAGTGTAAAATCGCAGCGCGCAGCCGATTGCGGGCGCCAATCGCGGGCGCCGATCGCCTGCCCCTGCCTGCTCCTGCCTAGCCCGACCGACATAGGTAAAATTCAGCCCTATATTTCCTGACTCCAGATTTGTTTTGCCTTCTGCTGCTTTTTTTTCACTCATTCACAGGATGTGGGTACTGTATTGTTGGTAAAGCCATCTTCATTGAGGTAGTGGCGGTGAGCTGCCTTCATGAATACAATCAGATGGGTCTTTGTGACAACCCAGTCCTTTCATGGTCACCATTACTGAGACCAGCTTTTGATTCCAGATTTTTTATTGAATTAATTAATCTTAAATTCCCCAGCTGTCATCATGGGATTACTCATGGCTACAGGTCATGAGTCAGCCCTCTGATATACTAGTCCAGTTACGATGGAGATTTTACCGGATGAATGCCATTCCCCAGGAGCTAATTGCAACTGGGCAACCTGGAAGTGTCTTAACAGACTTAGGACTGGTGTAGGTCGTTCAAAGGTGTCACTAAGCAAATGGGAATATACAACCAACCCGACAACTTGTGAATGTGGAACTGAGCCACAGACTATGCAACATCTCCTGCAATGCCTATCGCTTGAGGAACCTGTTGCAGATCTTGCCGAATTCAACAACAAGGCGCAAAAAGGTGTCCAGTTCTGGCTGGGCCATGTATAGACTGTCCGTGGACATGAAAAGAAGAAGTTACAAAATCACTATGGTATTATAGTCCTACACACACCCTGGAAAAGCTGATAATATTTTTGAACCACACAACCTTTTGAAATAGTCACTCAAAATAGTCACTCTAAAAAGTTAAATGATTGCATCCCTTTAATTCGCTACTGTGGCCCTTTAAGAGTTTGCAGTATAAATATTTCTTCATTGCTTATACGCTGTAAATGTATATAATGGAAGGTATGGAATAGTTTTGCTATCACAATAATGAAGCCACCATACCTCACGACAGCTGGATGCCATGTCTGTGTTGGAGATAGATTGACAAGCTTGAGAATTAAGCAAGTTATGAAGTGTCTGGTGGAAGGATGTGCAGCCAGAAGTGTAAAGGTCAGTTTTTGTCCATTACCTTACTGATGCAATCCTGTATCAATCATCAACAGCCTACTGGCTTGATTTACATTCATTTTTTTTCTGACATCACAGGTTTCTGCATCTAGTTTTTTTCATTTACACAAAGGCAGCCACTTTGCACACTTTTAAAGAACTTCTATTCACTTACTTTTCAATCAAATATGTTTTGCCATTTTAATGATAATTGAGTTTTCTTTGTAGAGCTTTTAAAACTACAGATTTGGTATTACATGCTGGTGTAATTAAGATGAGATAGAGATGAAATCAGTTAAAAGAGATTCAGTGTGTTCAAAGCAAATGACTTTTTCCTGTTCCCAAGCTTTTCTATATTCAGTCACAAGATTTGGTAATGCCGTTAAACCAGTTAAAACGTTTTGAATGCAGATTTGTTTTCTCACCCATCACTGTCATATAGCTTACATAAATACTGTATCAGTCACAACATGATGCTGAATTTATTTCAGATGTACTCCTGAGAAAAACATTTCCTGCCTGTTTGCAGAGTAACCTTAATGTGTGTCAATACTGGACTCTTGTGAATGAGCATTCATCCCCTTTGTTTTCTGTCATAAACATGGAATCAGAATATGGTTTACAGCACAGAAAGAGGCCATTCAGCCCACTGTGTCCATGCCAGCTCTCTGAAAGAGCAACTCAGCCAGTTCCTTTCTCTGTTCTGCAGATTTTCCCTCTTCAGATAATTATCCAATTCCATTTTGGAAACCAAGATTGAAACTGCCTCCACCATACTTTCAGGCAGTGCATTCCAGATATCACTTGCTGCATAAAAATGTTTTTCTTCATGTTGCCTTTGTTCTGTTACCATTCACCTTAAATTGGTGTCCTCTGGTTCTCAACCCTTTATGCCAATGGGAAAAGTTTCTCCCTATCTACTCTGACCAAACTCTTCATGATTTTGAACAGCTCTATCAAATCTCTTTTCAACCTTCTCTTTTTTAAGGAGAACACCTCCAGTTTTGCCAATCTATCCACATAATTGAAGTCTCTCACTTTGGAACCATGCTCGTAAATTTCTAATGCCTTCACATCCTTCCAAAAGTGTTGTATCTAGAATTGGACACAACTCTCCAATTAAGGTTGAACCAGTGTTTTCTAATGTTTCACCATAATTTCCTTTATTTTTTACTCCAAGCCCCTATTTTTAAAGATTGGGGTGCCATTTTCCTTATTAACCAATTTCTCAACCTGTCAAGCCACCTTCAATGATTTTTGCGCATATACCATCCCTCTGCTCCTGTACCCTCCTATAGAATTGTATCCTTTATTTTAGGTTGCCTCTCCCTCATTTTTCCTGTCACAATGTATTATTTCACACCTATCTGCATTAAATATAATTTGCCACTTGTCTGCCCATTCCACCAGTCTGTCTATATCCTCTTAGTGCCTATCACTAAACCCCTCACTGTTCACAATATATCCAAATTTTGTGTTATCTACAAACTCTGAAATTGTGCTCTGCATATCCAAGTCAAGATCTTTAATATAGATCAAGAAAAGCAGTGGTCCTAATATCAACACCTGGATCTCCACTACATACCTTACTCCAGACCAGCAGGGCTCCTGGAAATGGCCACAGTGGGGTTGCTACTAGCTTGGGTCCCCCTGCACAACCATTAAATTCTACCCATAGCTGCTGTGATTATTCTTACACTATCTTTTAAACTGTCTTTTAAACAAGGGTGCAACATTTGCATTCTCCAATCCTCTGGCACACCCCCACCACCACCCCTCCCCTCCCACCCCTACACCCCCCTCACCATATCTGAGAAAGATTGGAAGGTTATGATCCACAATTCCACTCTTCCTTCCCTCAGTATCCTCAGATTCAACCCATCAAGCCCTGGTGCCTTATCAGCCTTACAAACAGCCAGCCTTTCTAATACCTCCTCTTTATCGATTGTTAACCCATCCTGTGTCTCAACTGCCTCCTATTTCACTATAACTTTGGCGACATCTCCTTCCCTGGTAAAGGCAAATGCAAAGTATTCATTTAATACCTCAGCTATGCCCTCTACCTCCAGTCATAAATCCCCATTTTGATCCACAATCTGCCTCAGTCCTCCTTTTACCACCCTTTTACTATTCATATTGTAAGGAAATGGAGATAGTTTAAGTAAGTTGTTTGTGTATTTGTGTGTGTTAAGAATAAGCTGCAACTTTAAGTTTAATGTATAATTTTTCTATTTGTGGGTTAAGAACGTAAAGTCTGGGATCTAGCTTCATTTTGGAGTGGAGACAGCAAGTCGAAAACTCCACATGCCTGCATTTTTAATGAGATTTATGACTCTTGAAGTGGAGGTATGCATTATCAAGGGGGGATGGTGGTTTAACAAGACTTTTTAAAAACTGTGCTGTTGCTTAGCAACAGGGGTCCAGAGAGGGAGCACCCCCCACTGCCACACGCACACAGAAGCAGAGAAAACTAAAAACACAGTTTCAGTTCAGTTGAAGCCAGGATTCCAGAGAGGCTGAACAGCAGAGGGACAGATAGCAAGTCCCAAACTGAAGTTGAAGCCAGCTGCCAGGAGAAGCTGGACAGGAGAGGAAGCTGCAGGAGCAGGTTCCAGAAACTAAAGAAGAAAGTCCCTAAATCCAGAGGAGTGGAACAGGGAAGGTCCCAAGAGGGCAGGTTAGTCAAAGGACAAGCACAGGAATCTGGAAAAAGGTTCTGTTCTGTGGAAGTAAAAGTAAGGAACAAAGAGGAAGGCTCCAAGCTTAAAGGGAGAAAGCTGCAGGATGCAGATTTAAAGCAATATAGGTGTGTGAGAAGCCGGAAGATCCAAAGGGACAGCTGAAGGTCTGTAACTCTTTACTATGTGCATGTGCAGCAGTGGTGTTCTGTTGGCATCACTGAGGGAGTGAGAGAAAGCTTGAATGCAAGTGGCGATCCAGGGGAAAGAAACATCGGAATGAGAGTTCGAAGCCCTGGAGGTGGACTGTCGTGGAAGGCATCTGAGAAAAATGCATCAGTTTGGGAGAATATTCCAAAGCGAGTTCTTTGAGAGTGAAGATTGGAAACCCTCATGTGAAAGATGGAGTGAGACCAGTTGGCTCATGCTGTAACAAGTGTCTGGGGGTAGTTGAGGAGAGATCCATAGCATCTGTTTGGGGTGGCATCTGTCACTTGGTCTCAGGGTGCAGTATGCATGACCACAGGTCGCCTATTGGTTTACATGGACTGTGTACTTACTGTGAACATTAGAGTGAACTTTAGCTTTTGTAATCTGTCTTATCCTTACAAATCTATATACATCTATGAAGGTATAGTTGTAGGTGAAGGAATATTCATATTTTCTTGTTTAACATATGTTCTATTCTTTTGTTAAAAGTCCATCAGCTGACTCCTGTGACTCTGTTCAGTAGCCACTCTTCACGTAACTAAACAAAAAATAAAAGTTAGGATTTATCAAGCCAGGTTCCACCCTGGGATTTGGCTTATCTAGTAGTAACATCAGCTAGGATCATAACAATATGTCTATAGAAGGCTTTTGGATTTGCTTTTATATCAGCTGCTATTCTCTTCTCATATTCTCCCTAGGATATCTTCTCCCTTCAGCCCTGTAATATTCTCCTTAATCAATACTGCCATCACTCCTCCTTTGTTTCCTTCCCTATCCTTCCTGAATACCTTGTATCCAGGAATATTTAATACCCAGTCCTGCCTTTTTTGAGCCAGGTCTTCATTATCACCACAACATCATATCCCACTTGTCTATCTGTGTCTACAGCTCACCAACCTTATTTGCCAGACTCATGAATTCACATACATGCACAATAAATCTAAGTTGGAACTTATTGCATTTCCTTTAACTCTGATACCCTAATGCCATACTACTTCTTACTCTGGTGCTATCTGTCTCTCCCAGTTCCTTGGGTATCTTGTTTTTCTTCTTACTGTTACATCCTAGTTCCTACCTCCATGCCTACTTTCCCCAATCGCACTAGCAAACCACCCCACAAGGAGATTGTTCCCAGTTCTGTTGACATACAACTTGTCTGTCCTGTATAGGTTCCACCTCCCCCAGAACTGTTGCCAATGACCCAGGAATCAAAAGCTCTCCATTCTGCACCACCCCTCCAGCAACAGGCATCTGCTCTATCCTCCTATTTCTATGCTCACTAGTGCATGGCTCTGCAGTGTAGAGTATATACTACTTTTCAGGTCCTGCTTACTATTTTATTTCCTAGCTCCCTAAAATCTGTCTCCAGGACCCTAGCACTCTTTCAGCCTTTATTGTTGGTACTGATATGGACCAAGACAACTCGCTGCTCACCCTCCCCTCTGTGTGCTTTTCAGCCGTTCAGTGAAATTCTTGACCCTGGCACTAGAAAGGCAACATACCATCTTAGATTCAGGCCTGCAACTGCAGAAATGTCTATCTGTTCCTCTAACTATAGAAACCCCTATCACTATTGCTTTCCTAATCTTCCTCCTGTCCTATGTACAACTGAGCCAGCTGTGGTGTTGTGGACTTGGCTCTGAGAGGAACCATCACTCTTACCAGCATTCAGGACTGAATAACAGTTGGAGAGTGAAATGCACTCTGAGGACTCGTGCACTACTTGCCTAGTCCTCATTTACAGTCAACCAGTCACCCATCCACTCTCTTCTTGTACACCCTTAAGCTGTGGGATGACCATATCCAAAAACTTACTACCCATGTAGCTCTCATAGAGACTGATGCAGTGGCCACAGATGCTGCTCAAGTTCCAAAACCTAGATATCAGGCTCCTCCAGCTAACAACACTTTCTACTCATGTGGATGTACAGGACAAGAAAAGTTTCCTAGAATTCCTATATGGAACAGGATGTGCATAAATGGGACTGAGGTGCCCTGCCATGGCTCTAGACTATTAACTGAGTTAACAGAAATAAACGCAAGACTTAAATAAATTAATACTCACCAGTTACTTGCCAATCAGCTGCTTCCCATCTGCAAACATCGCTTTATTTTATAGGGAAGTTAACTTAAATAACATGTAAGACGTACTTAGAATTAAGCCACCTTAAATGTACCAAACTGAAAACCTACAAAACTCAAAAATCTATTAGGAATGAACTACATTTCTTACTTAACCCACTGCCCTCATTTAGAGAAATAAAGACAATGGTAATACTCACTAGCTAATCATTAACCTGTTGACTTGAAAGAATGTTATGTAGCCCTACTTAAAAAATTCTTTACATTGACCATACTCCAAAATCAAAAGGTGCCTGAAGAGTTAAGACTTTGAAATCAGATGGAAAGGATTGCCCACTTGTACTGGAATCCACCCAGTTTTCCATCCAAAATGAAGAGAATATTGGGTGGATTCTATTTCTGTCAGAGAGTCTCATATGCGGGTCAGATAATGTGAAATCATGGGCTTGCTCCCAGCAACTTTACTGGGATTCCAATGCCCCCCCCCCCCCCACCCCACCCACCCCCCCACACCCAGCTTTTCCATTTCTGCTCCTGGTGCACAAGGTTCTGTCTCAGGAGCACACTTTTGTATAATCAGCCATTGTATTGTTAGGATCCCCATAGAGACTGAATACTTTTGAAAGATGTTTGAATTCCCTGAGACCAAACTAAAGAACCTCACAACAAGATTTCAAGTTTTAAGGCATTTACTGCAACAAACAAACTAAAAGCAACATTGACTAAACATTACCTCGTATGCAACTGATACTCTAAACTACGGAAAAGAATCCACAGTCATTCCCAGGTTCCAAAGGGTTTACTTCTCTATGTTTTTCCAATTTGTAACATTGAGCGACCATTGAAAGGTGCTTCCCTTTACCGACTACCGGCAGGAAGACCCACTGTGGTAGTTTCTTCTCCCAGAGACACGCAAATCTTCCTGAGTCTTTGGCTTCCAATGGGGTGCGGTCTCTTCGACCAGAGACCGTCCTCCCTCCTGCATTCTGTCTGGTAGCTTGGAGGGGACTCACGGCCTTCTGCTCTCTGTTGACTGCAACAGCCTTTTGTTGGTATGACACCTTTCCTTCTCAGAGACTGATAATTTGTCCACAGTCAGCCTGGCAGCTCTTGCCTTTCTTTTCAGGCGTGAACATTTTGTACCTTGCACTCGGTAAGTCTCAACCCAGGGTCCACCCACCCCTCCCAGTCCCCTCACTGTTCCCATGGTAACCAAGCTACCCAGGCTTGTTGTCGGCAGAATTGGTATTGGGTCACATGATTCTCTTCATTACTCCAGTTTATCTTGAATTAAAGAAACCATTTAAAAATTAACAATCTTTTAAAACTACATATTCATGATACTATTTATATTATATTCTGTGAAGTTGCTAATATGCTCAGGGGTGATCAACCAGCATTGTGGTGACTCCATGCAACATGGGAAAAGTCAGAAGAGAGAAAAGGAGAGAGAAACCGTAATGTGCTCCCAATATAAAACTACTAAGGCTGCTGCTCCACTAGCATTTTTGTCCCAATGGCTAATCATTCCCAGAGTGTTTGAAAACTGTAACCACTCATGGTATGTTAGCGACCCAATTACCAATTTGATCCCCACAGTGTTCCTCCAACATTTCTATCTCTCATGTCTTCCTGGTGTGTTTACTGAAGAGTTGAAGAGCTTCCTCCTCATGACTTCTTAAGAACGTGAAAGTGAAATTCCACCATCCATGGCACTTCTGTGCCACTGAATATGAGCAACCTTTTCATTAGCTCTAGATAGTACCTCTCCACTCACCTTTGGTGCCACTTTACATTATTGGGAGTTGTCATTCTTCTTCGTCCTGCTCAACAAATTGTACTACAAATAGTGTACTTAGTCCAATATTAATAAAGTGTATATTCTTCCATTTGCAGGAAAAGCTTGTATTCAATTGGCATGAATATTGCCACACTGGCAGAACATAGACTGTATTCAACACCATCAAGTTTTGTAGCAGGTCAGCTTTAATTAATCTAACCAATTTTTCAATAGCAGCACAATTGATTACGAATAAGATTCTTGAATAATTTCCATGCTTGAAGTCAGAACATTGCTAAATAAAGCAAGTTGGATTGAAACGCCAATTATGTCAGTGTTAAGCCTAATACATTGATTTAATGCAATGATGCTGACTTCAGTCTGACACTAATTCTGTAGATGGAAATAATACAGAAAGAATATGTACTGTAGTGCACTCTTAAGTTTACTAGCACCTAATATGGAAACAGAATGGACATTAATAGAAACATAACCAATAACCTGCAGACCTCTGTTACATAAGCAACACCACTTAATCAACTCAAAGCTCTGTCAAACAATTTAAGATATGTGAACACTGAAAATACCAAATTAACCCAGTGGATCAGTGCTCCAAATGTTGCGATAATGAGTGGAATCTTCCACTAACACCAGCAGCGGGAATTGTGCTGGGTGGGGGACAATTAATTTGGCACCAGTCAAAAATTCAGTTTCCCGACGATAGGAAAATAGTTCGGAATTTTGATCTCCCAACTTTCAAAATGCGTTAAAGGTAGGTCAAGTTTCCCAATGAGCAATGTCGGGAACCCCAGTTGCAATAATTAGCATTTCATGAATGCTCATTAAAAGGCCAACTCACCAGAATCACATTCCCCTGCCAAAGTTTCTCCTCACCTCAGTACTAAATGGTCGACACAAATTATTCTGAGATTGTGTCCCCTATGTTCTACACTCCCCAGCCAGAGGAAACATCCTCCCACACCTGACCCACCAAGACCTTTAACAATTTGATATATTTCAATGTGATCACCTCCCATTCTTCTAAATTCCAGGGATAGGCCTCACCTATTCAATCCCTCTTCAGAGAACAATCCCCTCAACCCAGGAACCAGCCTAGTGAACCTTTAATGCACTGTCTCCAAGGAAAGAATATCCTTCCTTAGGTAAGGAGATTAAGACTGCAATAGTGTTCCAGGTGTGGTCTCACCAATGCCCTATATAATTGCAATAATGTTTCTTCACTCTTGTACTCTAATTCCCTTGTAACAAGGGCTAACATCCTATGTACTTTTGGAATTGCTTGCTGTACCAGCTTGTTATCTTTCTGTGATTTATATACAAGGATACCCAGCTCTCTTTGAACACCAAAATTTCTCAGTGTCTCACCATTTAAAAAGTATTCTGCTTTTCTAATTTTCCTTCTGAAGCGGATAACTTCACACCAGTCAATGTTTCCAAGATATTCATACCTTGAAACAGATTCATCAGATGGCTTCTTCAAGGCAATGGCTGCCCTCTGAAGTCATGGCTGTTGACATCGGTGAGGAACCTACCACTGATACCCAGAAGAGGACCCACATATAAGCAGCAGAGTTATAACTGAGCAAGTGAGTAGGATGTCAAAGATGAGATTCAGGTGCCTGGACAGATCTGGGGTGGCTCCTCAGTTTGCAGCAGCTAGAATTTGCAACATGCTTTGCACAACATTGCACAGCAACAAGGACTGGACCTCCAGGAGGAGGAAGGTGGTGGTCACTCTGCATCGAGAGAAGAAGAAGAAGCAACAAGAAAGGCAGGAAGAGGAGGAGGAGCAACAGGAGGAGGAAAAGGAGCAGGAAGAGTGTGATGTGGCGAGGGAGCCAACAGCCTCACACATAGCTGCCAGGGATTGTTTCAGACATGTTTCAGTTAAAAAAAGAATGACTTGCATTTATATAGTGCTTGTCATGACCACCGAACATCTCAAAGTGCTTTATAGCCAATTAAGTACTTTTTGAGTACTCACTGTGATAATGCAAGAAAAGCTGCAGCCAATATGCGCACATGTTATACTGGCTAGATAATTTGTTTTGTGATGTTGATTGAGGGATAAATATTGGCCAGGAGGCCAGGGATAACTCCCCTGCTCTTCTTCGAAAATAGTGCCACAGTGTCTTTTACATCAACCCAACCAGGCAGATAGGGCCTCGGTTTAATATCCAGAAGACAGCACCTCCAAAAGTGCAGCACACTCTCAGCACTGCACTGGATTGTCAGCCTTGATTTTTGTGCTTAAGCGCTGGAATGGGACTTAAACCCAGGATTTTGTAATTTAGAGGCAAGAGTGCTTATTACTGACCCACAGCTGACACGAAACTGAGGCAGTGCCGCCATCTGGCATACAAAATCTGAACCCACTGTGCCCCAACTAACCCACAGCACAAAGCAGTCCCACAGTTAACAATTCATCCCTCTGACAGACACCTTTGATCCTTATCCTAACATCCTTCACAAACCAGAAGGCCATTTGGCAGGGGGCAGGTAAAAATGGGCAAGACAATGTGAGTAAATAATTTACTGGTGCACAGGTATGAATCAGAAATGTGGCAATGTAATCCTGTGTTAGACATCAAAATGAATATCCTTCTGAAACTATAAATCCTTTATCTTCCTTCATCTACTCCTCCTACATGGTGCTACCCCTCTTGCATCAGCAGAATTTGAGGCAGGCTGCTCTTATTCATGTGCGTACTGCTGCAGATGCTCATGGCTGATATTCTCTGGGACTGGGAGGTCGCGAGGGCCATGCCAAAGACTGTCCCATCTGCACCTGTGCAGGGGCAGACTTAACTACCGGGACAGGAAGCAGCCCGTGGGACTCAAAGAGGAAGGGGGAGACAAATGGTCAGAAGTGGGAGCCTTTTAGGCAGAGACCACAATTCCATTTGCCCCCTCACCATCTTTAAAACATGTGATTAGGTTTTATATAGCCTTATCTATTGTCAATGAAAGCACGGGTTAAGATGCTCTTCACAATTTTGAGTTATAAGTGTGTCACACTAATGGTCTAATCACTGGAGCCACCAGTGTTGTAGAACAGGTTTCAGTGCATTCTGCAAAAAGTTTCATTACAGGCAATGGAAAAAGCTGTTACAGCCGAATCTGTTTGCTTTAAGGAACACACAACTATTTGGAAGAACCTGATTCTAATTTACATAGGTATAAGCCCAGAGAAGTGGACATGAAGTAGAAGTAAGATGCATGGAAATACGTCTTATAATAAAATCCCTGTGGGGTTGTCTTACACCTGCTAATTAAAAAAACTTTCTTTCAAATAAGAAAACAACAATCCAACGTTGGCAAGTAAAATAATAAGCCTATGAGTGTGAAGCATCTCCTTTTGAAAATAATGAGCTAATTTCCAATATTATTCTAAAGCCGCTGGAAAATTTAGTAAATTTTTCTGGGAATGTCTTTTACTAATTAAGGTTCACATACAGTTCATGGCTGAACACAACTGGGCTATGTGATAAAATTCAATGATTAAGAATCATCTGGAATAGATACGTTCTCTTAAAAAAATGTACGTGTAGGTATTCAGGATTTTACAGAGCCTGTATTCATTTGTAAGATGGATGAAAACATTTTCTTTCCATAAAATATGGTGCATGCAGTATACGTTCATCACTAGCTCAGAACATTTGCTATCGTCAGGGTTAGGTGATCCAACTATTTCGTTCTGAGTTAGTGACACATCTAGCTTTCACTTCACGCATGAGTGCACAATGGCATTCTTTCATAAAAGCTAAATTCAGTTTGCTCCTGGGAATTTTCTGATTGAAGATATTTTTGTGGGCAAATTAATTCATATTTCAATCAACCTTCTTCAGCACGTGGTATGTAATTCTGGATTTTGTTTTTCTTTCTACTCTACTCCAACAACGTGCCTTCACTCATTTACTCAGACATCTGAACGGCACCTCTCCAGAGTGGGAACAATCCCCACAGAGACCGAGTGACAGTTCCTTTTTAATGTCAATGAATTAAGGGGAGGCTATATAAGTGCATGAAGAAGAAAGGATTAGAATGAAGGGCTGATAGGATCAGATGATGTAGGGTGGGAGGGGGCTCATGTGGAGCATGAAGGCATTGAACAATTGGGCTGCATTTTACAGCCCCCCAACAGCATGTTTGAAGGCAAGTGGCGGTTCATAAAATACAGCATGTGTCTTATCCGTTGCCTTCCAACTGTTTTGCTCCACCTGTCTCCCATTCTACAGTAGGTGGTGGGGCTGTCAGGTGGCCTACTGGCCCTTGGGCCTACTAAGGCCCTTATGTGGCCAATTAAAGGCCACTTCATCCCGACCCGACAGTATTTTACCCATGGCAGAGGGAGGCCCAAGATAAGCAGGTAGCCCTGCAGCTTTTATTGGGTGAACTGGTGCTGGGCAAGAGAGGGATGGAAACTCCTTTGGGGGTTCCCTGTGCCCATCGAAGGGACCTCCTCGCCAAGGTCATAACAGTCCTTGAACCCTCCTCACCGGCCCCTCAAACATGACTCCCCATTTTCCTCACACTGCTCAGCGGAGCTTGCCAAGTGTAAAATGGTTGCAAGGCAGCTGGCTTTTTCATGGGCGGTCTCCGAATTGACTTTTTAGTCAGGGGGTGGGGGTTATGGGGAAACATGGTGCCCTGTAAAATCAAGCCCGTTAAGCTGAATGACCTGTATCTATATCTATACTGTAAATTCTATGTAATTCTATATAATGAATGCAAATTTTATGTTGTAACACATACTCATTCAGGATGATCATGTACATTTGTTCCGATGTTTGGTGTGTTTGCTCATCTCTTCTTCTGTAAAACAAGCTTGTGCGTGACTGGCAGGGAGTTCCCCGAGGTGAGATTGATTCCTTCACAGTACCACACCACTTGGGGCAAAATTTTTCAGTTGGAGTGTGGGGGCGGGCCCGACACGACAACGGGGTCAAATGACTTGGGGCGTGCGTCCCGATGTCACCACGCACAATCGCGATATTTCAGAAGGCGCGCACGCGCTATGAGTTCGGAGGTGCGCCCGCCATTAATTAACAGGCCAGTTACAGCCCTTGGGGCAGTAATTGGATATGATTTTTCACAGCCCGTGTGATTTTCAGTTTGTCGCACAAGTGCAATGGGCAGCGGGTAGGCCACATTTTTAGAAACCTCATCCATGGGCGAGATAAGAGGGGTGAGTGGGCTCACTAATGCAAGTTGTTAGAGCTTTAGTTTATTACTTACTGCTACTTGCTTGTGTGAACAGGACAACTTCATTTTTCTTCAGAGCTGTTTTGACAGAAATAAGAGGCTTCAGTTCAGGACTCTGGAAGAATCATACCACTTGGACCTGCCAGGTATCAGGCAGCCTTCCCTTACCCTGGGAATGGGGATTGTGGTCTCCACTGGAGGCACCTCCTCTGGGGAGAAAGAGAGGGCCAGAACGGGGAGGAGGCCAGGAGTCCATATTCAGCCTCCAGGGGAGCCACATGTGGGAGGACAGGCGCAGGCACAAGGGGCGCTGGACAAACAGGAAGTCCGAGGTGGAAGGGGCCATAGAAGACGCCACTAACCTGCTGCCAGGGTTTACAGGCAGTGATGGAGCTACCTCAATATGCCTGAGGTACAATGCCGAAGGAGGCTCCATCTCTTGAGGGAGACAGTGAACTACATCTGACAGATGATCGGCCCTGAGATCAACTCCAACTGTATGGGTGGACATCCCATACCAGTGGCGCTGAAGGTCACGGTTGCCCTCAACTTCTATACCTCCGGTTCTTTCCAGCAGTCGGTGGGTGATAATCAGCTGTCCACAGTTGTGTCGAGCTGGTGACAGATGCTCTGTTCAGGCGTGCATTGACTTACATTCACTACTGCACGGATAAGGCCAGCTGGGCAGAGCGAGCCAGAGGCTTTGCCGCGATTCCTGGCTTCCCCCGCGTCCAGGGTGCAATAGGCTGCACACATGTGGCCATCAAGGCACCAGCGGGTGAGCTGGGTGCCTTCGTTAACAGGAAGGGCTTCCACTCCATTATCGTGCAGATAGTGTGTGATCACAGGATGCTGATTCTACAAGTCTGTGCAAGGTACCCTGGCAGCTCCCATGATGCTTACATCTTGAGACACTCCCAGGTGCCGGGGCTCTTCAGTTCTCCAGCCCGACTGAATGGATGACCAGGGTGGGTGACCAGGGCTATCCCCTCAAAAGGTGGCTCATGACACCCTCCGCCATCCAAGAACAGAGGCCGAGCAGCGGAACAATAGGAGCCACGTCTCCACAAGGGCTGTGGTAGAGAGAACCATCGGTCTTCTCAAGATGCACTTCTAATGCTTGGGCCATTCAGGGGGTGCACTCCAGCACCCCCCAGATTGTGTGTCACTGATAGTGGTTGCATGCTGCGCTCTCCACAATCTGGCACTGGAAAGGGGCGATGCAGTGGAGGAAGATGTTGACGCAGCTGCTCTGGCAGAAGACAATGAGTCCGGTATGAGTCCGAGGACAGGCACGCTCAAGGGAATGCTGAGGGGATAGACGCTGACCTGGGCAACCTCCAGGGAGGCAGGGACACTCGGGATGCTTTGATCCAATGCTCCTTCAGCTAGCCCACCAAAGATGAATCACCACCACATGCCAGGGCTGCAGGCTCCATACTTAATACCTGAGCGGAACATTTGCTTTGTGAACAACATGCACTATGTGCCATTTCAATAAAGTTCAATGACAAACAAGTCACTCATAACATCATGGGTTACCCTTCACCTGCAGAACCAGCCCCGCCGACCTGCCCTCCCGCCCAACCTGCTCTCCAAAGACGTTCTCCATCATGTAGCTCCTGACCAAAATCAGTGGCAGCCTTAGGATGGCTGCCTGCGCCATTTTTGAATAGGCCACCGGGTCGCCATTGGACCCGGCGGACATTGGCCTCCCACCGCCCGCCTGCCCCTTCCTGCTGATCTTGGAAGCCGCAAATGACACTGGGAGGGCTTTAATTAGCCCGCCCGCGTAAAAGGGCGGCATGGAGCCGATCACAGGTGGCGATTGGCTCCGCGTCCACCCCCGCCCGCTCCCGTCGAGCCCGCCCGCCAACTTAAAAATTCTTCCCTTGGCGTTGTCGCCTCACATGAACGGGTTCTTTGCATATCTTGGACACCTCTGGGGTCCAAGTCTGTTCTTGCGGGTGTAGGACCCTCGCTTTCTGGCCAATGTATAGTGGCAGTAACTCTGCACTTATATGCATGTCATGCACGCTTTTCACCTTATCTTGCCTCTGATGCAAATGGTCCGTGAGCTGATTACTCTGTAATGTTCTTCTCACCGGTCAACCAAACAGAATCTCAGATGGTGAGGGTAATCTGAAGCTCAATGCCATTCCACTATACTTGTCATGTTACTGTAAACTTATGCCTTTAGCCTATATGTTGACTTTTCTATTTTCAATGCAATAAATCAACTTGGATATCTTTCCTGGTGTCCGAATACTTTTTAATCAAGGATTTGACTTTATGACCAAAAGTTTGGCCATCCCTTTTGAATAGGGATATTAGAGCAATGGTGTGACATGGTTGATGGATTATTGTTCACATATGTCCGGGAATGGTTTTCCACTGTATTGAGGACCACTGTCGGGTACCACTTCTACTGGGGCACCAAAGATGGTGACAGTGTTGCTCGCTGCTGCACTTGATGTGTCTCAAAGCTTCTGCACAATAGGGAACTTGGAATGATAGTCAGTCATGAGCAGTCTTCTCTGCCCACAGAGGACAAATCAGTTGTTATTCTGGTCCACAGTGATGATGGTATGTCATGTGGTTTTAGAGGTCCTTGTGTTGACTAGCTCAGTGTTCCTGGTACACAAGATTTCACCAGCTGGGCACAGTCCTTGATGATGCCAGGTCAGAACACTGACTCGTGAGAAAGTCATCTTCTCTATTTTGTCAAAAACAACACCACTGATTGCTGGCAATTCATTAGGCTTCTGGGTACTGGGGCCCAAGAAGAAATTTCCAGATATATTGCTTCTTCTGCATTTTTGGTGCAGTAAGAGGTATCTGGATTGATTCTGTGGGTGTGCACAGAGTGTGTTTTGACTGCTGTGGTCCTTAGACTGGGTCAGCTCATGGATGGTGACCATGTTAAGTTGGTTGCACGTTGACAGCCCTGATACCCTGATACAGCCACTAGCTAAATGTTTGCGTGAACATTGTTGGCTTTTTGTACTAGCATTTCAGGTCTAGGGAATCAAGACAATTTATTGTCAAACCATTGTATGTCATAAGATTCACGTTGTGGGCTTGACCACAGACTTCAACGCCGTGTGATAAATGCCTTTGAGAATGCGGAACGATAGAGTCTTTGTTAACCTCCACTCTCAGTCGATGCCTGCTAGGTTTGTTGGGGCAGACGATCTGGAGTGTTGCGAAACAGAATTGGTCTGTTTCACTGAGGTGATGGTGTGAAGTAATTGTTCCTTTATAATGTCTTCACCTCAATCCACTTCCTCCATTTTGGTCAAGCATTCCATCATTTTGTGTATGTGCTTTTGGCGATTCCTGGCAGTTTCTTGCCTCCCTTTACCTCTGGATGGCATACCTCTATGGTTTGAGTGCTACCCACTCTGGCTTCTCCCTGTGTTCCTGCTGCTAGACCTTCTGAAAACTTGGCCCAGCGTCCTCTCAGCCCACAGACTATGCACGTGTTGGTGTATGCTGGGCATCTCTGTGGTTTATGAGGGAGTCTGCTGTTATTGCACAACCTGTTCATCCTGGGTGCCTTGGATATTGTACCTACAGAAGTTTCAGACCCTAAGGCTCGCAAACATTGTCTCCCTGTAACAATTGCCTTGTATCTGCGTCCGTCCTATAATATGTATTCTCCACACCATGTCTTTTCTGGTTTTCCAGGAAGTCCTTCTGGAACGCCTCAATAGGGGTGGAGGCGATTACCAACTCCATAATTTGATCAAGAGTTTAGCATCAGAGAAATCACAGTCTTTCACTTTACCCCTGCATCAGCTAACGTAGTCGTCTTGGTGTTCATCGGCTTTCTGTCTGTACTGCATGAATTCCAGTTGGTGTACGCTGAAATTCATTTTAATCTTAAACTGACTTCCCAATGTTACCCACAGCTTTGCTGGATTTTTCTGGTCATCCTCAGACAGACTTGAAGCACTAAACCCTGGTTTACAATAACAATTTTAACTTTGATAGCTTGCTTTCCTAGATCCACAGCCTTATGGTCTTGGAAGCAAAGTTCAATCCTCTGTCTAAACAGTCTGAACTCTCCCGGGACATAGTAGGCTTTCCAGTCCATTTCTGGAAATGTTGCTTTCATTGCTTCAGCCTTCTGGTCTCTTCTCCCCTAAGGAGCAATTGGTACTTTAAGAGCTGCGGTGAACTGAGAGGTGAGCAGCAGCCATATCCTGAGCTGTGTTGCTGCAGCACGGGCTTTTAGTTTGCAGGCAGGAGGGGCCCTAGCATTGGGATCGGCTAATGGCAGGCAGAGGTGGCGATGTGGGAAGGACTCTGTGCCAAAAACTGACACTGCACTGAACACTGCAGCTGAAACTGCCATTGCTTTTACCTAGCTGCCACAGGGCAAAACTGGGAGTGTGCTCCATTCCACTACTCACACTGTTGCTCCCCTATGTGAAAGCAAAGATCTAGTGCTTCAGGGGGGCCTCTGATTTAAACCAGTGTTTTCAACCGTTAATCTGTGCTGCTGACTCACTACCATTGCCTCCATGTTGTATTATCTCTTTCTAGACTAACACTAACAAAGCTGAAGGCAGGCATAGAGATTGAACACAGATCTGTATTGGAGGCTCCTCCTTACTGCTGCTACATGTGCTGCTCATATTGCAGACTAACTAAGTTGGCTGCTGCATCGTATGACATTGCATCGCTTCCTGTGATCACATCAGCAGTTACACAATCATATACTTAAATGAGTATACTTTACATATTAGCAAGCACACTATCACAACAGTTCTTTTATAGATATAGATTACACATCTTTCTAAAGAAAAATCATAAACCATCAAATTGAATTCATAAGTAGAGTGATTTCTGATTAAACCTTGCTTCATTTTTCCAAATAAGTTGTTATAAAATTGGAAACTGGTGTCAAACTGCATATGTTCCTCATCAAATCCAAAAGATGATCCCTATAAATAGACTCCGTGGATTTGCTCCACTTCTAAATCACTTTGTTACACATAATAAAGTTGTGAGTAAGCCAGGCTTCACCTGCCACTGTAAAATATGCAGCACATAATAAAGACATAGTCTTTAACTACCTCTTAAATGATTCATTAGGTTTTCCTTTCTTTCACTTGGTGAGATGGTGGCGTAGTGGTAATGTCATAGGTCTAGTAATGTAGAGGGTCCAGACTAATGCTCTGAGGGTGTGGGTTCAAATCCCCTCATAGCAGCTGGTGGAATTCATTTAATAAAATCTGGAATTGAAAACTAGCCTCAGTAATAATAGCCATGAAATTATCATCAATCATTGTAAAAACTCATCTGCTTCACTAATGTCCTTTAAGGAAGAAAATCTGCCATCGACACCTGGTCTGGCCTATATATGACTCCAGACCCACGGCAATGTGGTTCACTCTTAACTGTCTAATTCCAGGGGCCACAGTTTAAAAATAAGGGGTTGACCGTTTAGGACAGAGATGAGGAGAATTTTTTCTCTCTCAGAGAGTTGTAAGTCTTTGGAACTCTCTTCCTCAAAAGGAGGTGGAAGCAGTGCCTTTGAATATTTTTAAGGCAGGTGTAGATAGATCCTTGGTAAGCAAGGGGTGAAAGGTTATCAGGGGTTGGGGGGAATGTGGTGTTGAATTACAATCAGATCAGTCATGATCTTATTGAATGGCGGAGCAGGCTTAAAGGGATGAGTGGCCTCCTGCTCTTAATTCATATGTTCATATGCCCTCTGAAATGGCCTAGAAAGCCATTCAGTTCAAGGGCATTTAGGGATGGGCAGCAAACACTGGCCTTGCCAGTGACATCCACAACCCATGAAAGAATAAATAATTTTAAAAAATCTATTCCGGAGACAATTGCAGGTGTTAATGTAACATTGTGTGAAAAACGATTTCCTGCCATCAGTCCTAATCTTACCTATTCCTGATTTTTAGTTACCTTTTCAACTGTGGATTAGATTAAAATAGCATTCCTTATTTAACTCATTCTATTCCAGTTGTACCTACATACATTGTCTTCATTTTCATAAGAGCTTAAGGAAGTTGAGGATGCTATTCATCACCTCAAACCTGTTCCATCATTCACTTACATCATTGATGATCTGTAGCTCAACTCCATTTATCTAACTTTTGATCCACATCACTTATACCCTCATAAAATTCTGGGGCTCCAAGATGTGGAAATTTCAATTGACTTACCATCCACAGCCTTTTGGGGGAGAGAATTCCAGATATCCACTACCCTTATGTGGAAGCGTGCTTCCTGATTTTACTCCTAAATAGCTCAGTTCCAATTTATTCCGAATTTCCCAACCTCTTTGTATTTACCCTGTTGAATTTTTCTTACATTAAAAAAATCTCAATGAACTCCCTCCTCAACTCTCTAACCTTAGGGAAATACAAACTAACTTTATGTAATCTGTCATCATAATATAACCCTTTAAACCCTGTTATCATTCTGGTGAATCTGTAATGTACCAACTCCAAGGCGAATGGGCAGAATTTTATGGCTCCTCCCACCAGCATCCTCTTCTTGATCAGCACTGATATAAAATACTTATTAAGAATTCTAGCCTTGCCCTGTGCCTTGCATATATCACTCTCTTTATCCCTAATAGGCCCCACCCCACCTTGTTCCTATTTACATGTCGGTAGAAGATTTTTGGATTCCCTTTTATGTTAACTGCCGTTCTATTCTCATAATGTCTTCTTGCCAGTCTTATTTTCCTCTTCACCTGCCTCAACCATTTTATTCGTCCTGGTTCTCACTTGAAGAATTCACCTGACATGCATCATACACCCTCTTTTATTGTTTCAACATATCTCCCTTGTCATCCAAGGAGCTCTGGCTTTAGTTCCCTTACCTTTTGCCTGTTGGAAGGCATGACAGAATCCATTGTTAGAGCTATGGAGCATGAAAGGCATGATCCAGATACAAAAAATACCTGGAAAAACTCAGCAGATCTGGCAGCATCGGCGGAGAAGAGTACAGTTTTCGTTTCGAGTCCTCGTGACCCTTCAACAGAGCTAAGTAAAAATAGGAGAGGGGTGAAATATAAGCTGGTTTAAAGGGTTGGGGGTGGGGGGGGGTGGTGAGGAGAGAGAAGGGGAGGGGTGGTTGTTGGGACAAGCAAGCAGTGATAGGAGGAGATAACCAAAAGATGTCACAGACTACTGCATTCGTTGCTCCCAATGTGGTTTCTTCTACATTGGAGAGACCAAACTCAGACTGGGTGACCGCTTTGCAGAACACCTTCGGTCTGTCCGCAAGCATAACCCAGACCTCCCTGTCGCTTGCCATTTTAACACTCCACCCTGCTCTCTTGCCCACATGTCTGTCCTTGGCTTGCTGCATTGTTCCAATGAAGCTCAATGCAAACTGGAGGAACAGCACCTCAGCTTCCGACTAGGCACTTTACAGCCTTCCGGACTGAATATTGAGCTCAACAACTTTAGATCTTAAACTCCCTCCTCCATCCCCACCCCCTTTCCGTTTCTTCCCCCTCCTCCTTGTTGTTTTTTCCAATAATTTTTATAGATTTTTCTTTTCCCACCTATTTCCATTATTTTTAATGTATTCCACCAGTCATTTATCTATGCCTTTTATGCCCTTTTAGTCTTATTTCACCCCACCCCCACTAGAGCTATCTGTACCTTGCTTGTCCTGCTATCCATTCTTCATTAGCACATTCTTTTAGATAATATCACCACCTACAACACCTCTTTGTTCTTTTGTCTGTGACATCTTTTGGTTATCTCCTCCTATCACTGCTTGCTTGTCCCAACAACCACCACCCCCCTCCCCACTTCTCTCTCCCCACCCCCCACTCCCCCCTTAAACTAGTTTATACTTCACCCCTCTCCTATTTTTACTTAGTTCTGTTGAAGGGTCATGAGGACTCGAAACGTCAACTGTACTCTTCTCCGCCGATGCTGCCAGACCTACTGTGTTTTTCCAGGTATTTTGTATTTTTTATTTTTTGTTTTGGATTTCCAGCATCCGCAGTTTTTTTGTTTTTATATTTATGATCCAGATACATCTCTTCGCCTGTTCCAGATACGTGCCTCCCTTAAAAGTCACCCATTGTTCCATTTCAGTTTTTTCTGTCAGTCTCTGGTTCCATTTCAGTCTACCTAGATCCCCACTCATCCCAATGAAGTTAGCCCTCTTCCAATTTAGAACTTCTACTTTAGATTGTTCCTTGCTCCTCTGCATTACGAGTCTAAACCTTATGATGACCACTCTTACCCAATTCTTTCCCTGGAGACACTTGGTCCACATGGCCCACCTCATTCCTGAGCACCAGATCCAGTAATACCTTTTTTCTAGTTGGACCAGGAACATACTAGTCAAGAAAGTTCTCCTGAACACATTTCAGAAAGTCCGCCCACTCCTTACCCTTTACCCTAACATTATCCCAATTGATATTTAGCTAACTAAAGTTCTTGAATATCACCACGCTATTGTTCTTGCATCCCTGTCATTTTCCTGCAAATTTACTGCCCTATCTCTCTCTCAATATTTGGACCCCTAGAAGGGGGATCATCCCTTTCATGCTTCTCAACTCTAACCGACTGGATTCTGTCCTTACCTTCTCAAAGATATTCTGTCTTACAATAATAACCTACTATAGAGTATAAAGTAAGAATTCCTCTAAATACAACAGTGGAACCGTGTATGTGAAGAGTTTCAACAGTTTGGTATTTTTGCCACTCGTTATCTCACCTTTACGTCAGAATCTTTTTTTAAAATATGAACACAAAATGCTTAACTTCAACCCAGTTTAGATTTTGTGTCTAGATCTTTCCTCCTATTTATTTGTTATTTTGATATTATTGCTTATCCATTAAGTCCTGATGAAATCACTGGGCTACTGCCCGTGAGTGTTCTTCATTCTAATTGTTTAAGGAAGGTGGAATGATATAGCTTTTCCAGTTCAAATTGTAATCAAACCCGCTTCAGCTTCAGGAATGTAAAATCCAACATTTGGAATCGGCTCAGTCAAATCCTCAAAACCATTATCGCAGTACTTACGATCAACACAACCTGAAGGCAATTAATTGGCACGGCATCCAAGGAAAAATAAATAATATCAGCATAGACTAGAGAAAACAATCACATTGCAATCCTAAAGGAGAGTTCAATTGTTCTTACCTCATGAAAGATACTTGCAATTCATAAATATTGTCCTCCTTAGGAATTCATCTAACAAGATGCACTGTAGCAACTCACGAAGGCTCCTTCAACAGCACCTTCCAAACCCACGACCTCTACCACCTAGAAGGACAAGGGCAGCAGATGAATGGGAACACCACCACCTGCACGTTCTCCTCCAACTCACACACCATCCTGACTTGGAAATATATTGCTGTTTCTTCACTGTCGCTGGGTCAAAATCCTGGAACTCCCTCCGCAACGGTACTTTGGGTGTCCCTACACAATGTGGACTACAGTGGTTTAAGAAGGCAAGAAGGCAGCTCACCCATTCTCAAGGGCAATTAGCAATGGGCAATAAAAATGCCGGCCTAGCAGCAACACCCATGTCCTGTGGAAAAAAGTCTAATATTAGTTGGTCCAAAACATTGCACATTATGGGAAATTTGCTCTTGCTGCTCTAAAGTAACTCGCAGAGTGTAGTTTTTTTTTTGATTAAGCACATATTTTATGCTTAGATTAGATAATTGGGGTAAAGTTGAGTGGTGAGGCCCTTCAGTGTGGAGTATCACTGGATAAGGGCACAGGTCAAAGATGTGGCTAAAGCACAGAAGCGCTGATTCTAGAACCTACCAAGTATGGCATCAATGCTAATCTCTGATTCATCTTATCTGTTTTATTCTTGTTAATATTGGCTGTGTGCTGTCCTATGGGCTTTGGTGCTTCCTTTTGGCTTCCCAATTTTTAAAAATGTTGCTACCGTCTGCTTTTCCAAATGGAACAGATTTAAAGATGAACAAAAGCCATTTTCATTTATATTTTGAAAGCGCTTCTGCAAATTGTCTTCTTTTATCACTCCATAGTTCTGATTCAGGTTGATGTCTCCTCTAGGTTCGCAAATAAATTCCCTCAGCTGCCACATTCCAACAGTTCTGAAATGAGCAATGCAGATGGTGTGCATTGAATACCGGTTTCCTTATTTATCAGAATGGATGTTTAAAATGTATTTAGCGCTGGAGGCGTTGCCTTTATCACATGTGTAAGCTACAATCACTAATTTGTTCAATTCAATTGCTTTTTTCCATGCCATCTATGGACAAAGTATCATCCAGCAGAATCTCCAGAGCATTTCACATATGGAGTGATTTGAGTAGGTGGCAGAGCCAGTGGATTCCAGCCTTCTGTTTTACCTGATTTAGTATTTCCATCAGACAGCTAAAAGGTGGTGTGCTCCCAGTTTTTCACGTGCTTTCTTCTTGGGCAATATCTTTTAATGACTTTCACCTGGGATAGGGAAAATTTTAGACAAATGTGCTGTGAGGAGACTTCTGGGATAATTTCATGATGTATGGGTCCATATGTTAAACTCTACAGTTTTTCAGAGTTGACCATGATTTATCCTGTGACTGTGGTCGATTTATTTCATGATTGTGACAACCAATTTCGCATAACAACACATAAATCACGTTTCTGCAAAAAAAACTGTACTTAATCGTAACTGGACAGAAATAAGTACAACAGAATGCAGTAACAAGATATAGGGTGAGAATTTGGGATCATTAATACCAGTTCTGGCCTCACTTAGAGCTCCAACATGGTCTCCCTGCTGTGTGTGTACATTTCTGGGGTGAATCGCAGCGGATGCCAAATTAGTGAGGCCATTAGCACACAGGCAGTGAACAGCCACTGGAAGTATGCAGAACAGGCAGGTCATGATGTCAATCAGTGTGCAATGAGGGGCAGAATTTTACGCTGATCGTGTGGGCGCTTGGCCGGCCCGATCAGATGTGAAATTGTGCAAGATGACCTCAGGCGAGCGTCCCGACGTCATCCCATGCTCGCGCAATATTTCAGTCAGTGGGCAAGCGCAAAAGTTTGATGTGTGCCCGCCAACAATTAAGAGAGCAATTAAGCCCATTAATGGAGCGACTGATTCCAATTTTTCATGCGAATTGGTCAGGCGGCCTTTATAAAAGCAAAAAACTGCAGATGCTGGAAATGCAAAACAAAAATAGAAATACCTGGAAAAACTCAGCAGGTCTGACAGCATCGGCGGAGAAGAGCAAAGTTGACATTTCGAGTCCTCATGACCCTTCAACAGAACTAAGTAGAAATGGGAAAGGGGTGAAATATAAGCCGGTTTAAGGGGAGTGGGGGAAGAAGGCGGTGGGGGGGGGTTGTTGGGACAAGCAAGCAGTGATAGGAGGAGATAACCAAAAGATGTCACAGACAAAAGAACAAAGAGTTGTTGAAGGTGGTGATATTATCGAAAAGAAGGTGCTAATTAAGATTGGAGAGCAGGACAAGCAAGGTAGCTTTAGTGGGGGTGGGGTGAAATAACCGATGAGTGGAATACATTTAAAAATAATGGAAATAGGTGGGAAAAGAAAAATCTATATAAATTATTGGAAAAAACAAAAGGGAGGGGGAAGAAATGGAAAGGGGGTGGGGATGGAGGAGGGAGTTTAAGATCTAAAGTTGTTGAGCTCAATATTCAGTCCGGAAGGCTGTAAAGTGCCTAGTCGGAAGATGAGGTGCTGTTCCTCCAGTTTACGTTGAGCTTCACTGGAACAATGCAGCAAGCCAAGGACAGACATGTGGGCAAGAGAGCAGGATGGAGTGTTAAAATGGCAAGAGCCAGGGAGGTCTGGGTAATGCTTGCGGACAGACCGAAGGTGTTCTGCAAAGCGGTCACCCAGTCTGAGTTTGGTCTCTCCAATGTAGAGGAAACCGCATTGGGAGCAACGAATGCAGTGGACTAAGTTGGGGGAAATGCAAGTGAAATGCTGCTTCACTTGAAAGGAGTGTTTGGGCCCTTGGACAGTGAGGAGAGAGGAAGTGAAGGGGCAGGTGTTGCATATTTTGCGTTTGCATGGGGAGGTGCCGTAGGTGGGGGTTGAGGAGTAGGGGGTGATGGAGGAATGGACCAGGGTGTCACGGAGGGAACAATCCATACAGAATGCCGCCAGTGGGGGTGAAGGGAAGATGTGTTTGGCAGCCTTTACATTTTTCACGAAACCTCATCCAAGAGCGGGATGAGGTTTCCGTTATGAAATAAAATAAAAATAAAAATAAAAATCTGTGGGCAGCACTTTTATCATCTATATTTTCAGGTGCCTGATTCTGATGCTTGGACGTTATTTTCCGGCTTATTGAAACTTTATTTGATGGTTTTCGGATCTGCAGCTCCCTGAGGCAGCTGTCTGCCGTCAGGGAGCTTTCTCTCAGCGCTCACCCTCACCCGCGTTGACACCATCACCCGCCCTCTTCCTGCCCCCACCCCAGAAGTGTGAGCCTTTCATTGCGCGTTTCACGTTGGCTGGCCAATAATTAGCCAGCCAGCGTGGAATTGCAGTTAGGGCCAATCACGGTCAGCGGTCCGCTTCCTGTCCAATCCCAGGCCCACCGATCACACCCGCCCGCTGAGCTAGAAGTTTAGGCCATTTTGTGGAGCCATGGTGGAGCCATTTTGTGGTTAAATGCTCCAACTAACATCCGCTCTTAACCTTGCACAACTGAACATGTGCTCAACAGCTGCAAGGATTCCCCACCTCCCCCACCTTTACCCCCAAAGTGTTATTTAAAGGGATTATTGGTTACTCACAGGTTAGTTGCTAATTGATTTCTCCTGGTTGTTTCTTCCATAATAATGCGTATGGTGTTTTGTATAGTTGTTTAAAGTCGCAAATTCGACAGGGATTAGTGTAGCAGGTGTTGCAGGAGTTTTTGTTAACTTCAAGTCTTCTGTGCAAACCTGTTGCTCCTAGGCATGGTGCAGCAGTAGTCATTTTTCTTGGGATACAGCTTGACTTGGAAAATAAAGAAAGGTCACACAGAGCAGGATAAGCTCTAGAAGAGGGAGGAGGAGGAGAACGAGTGCTCCTGACAGGAGGTCATATCCACCTAGCGTGTCCAGCAATTCCCCAACCTGGACCTCAGTGAGGAACAATGCATGAAATGTATGTGCTTCAGTAAGAATATCTTCACTGAAATCTGCCAGCTGCTGCAACCTCAGAGCAGAGTAAGTGTGCATTGCCAGAGGCTGTGAAGGTGACCTTGGCTATGAACTATTAACTGTCTGGCTCCTTCCAGGCTGAAGCTGGATTTATTTGCAACATCTCACAGATTGCTGTTGTGTAAGAGAGGTCACTGATGCTCTCTACTCAATGATAACTAACTACAATTGATTTTCTCTTGTCAGAGAGAAGCATGTGGAGTGAGCATGCAGCTTTGCTAGCTTTGTAGGCCTCCCCATGACATGTTGTGCAATTGATTGCAAGCATATAGCTTTGCAGGCACCACATGTTAACTCTACCCTACAGCAATAGACCAAAAGTGAAAGGGATTCCACTTTCTGAAGGTCCAGCTTGTGTATGACCATACATAGAGAGACATTCAGATCAATGCAGGTGTCCTGAAAGCAGTCATGACGCCTTCAACCTGTAATATCCTTCTGTCCCAGCTACATTTTATCCACCACAGCAAATTAAAGGTTGCTGGTTAAATGGTTATCCACTACCCATGTGACTGATAACGTTGGGGTTCAAGCCAGCATGCACACATGCTCAGCAGGCATGCAATGAGAGCCAGGCTGGAAGGAGATCATTATCATGCTTAAACGACACTTATGCTGCCTGAACCGCTTTGGTGGAACCCTGCAGTACTCCAAAGAGTGTGTGTCAAGATGCATGGTTGTCCGATGGGTGCTCCATAATCTTGCCATCATGAGGGCACAATCCTTGCCACCAGCCAAATGATGAGTAGCTGAGAAACAGGGGAAGGAGGAGGAAGGGAAGAAGAAAACTAGACAGCCCCTTTCTGGCTGGCTGTACAGGAAGAGTTCATTCAAGTGCGCTGCCAGTTATTGCAATCCCAATTCCCCATTGACCAGTTCAACACGTTACCTTTCCTCTGTCACTGACCATCGCATCACCTGCTTGACTATAATGCAAAAATAAAACCATTACAGAATAAATATTCCAAAGTAAATTTATAAAGAAAATGAGGCCATATTCCATGCAAAAGTCAATATCCAGAAATGAGGATTCCCTTAACTGAGTGTCTTCCAAGTGCCTTTGCATGTTTTAGTGTGTTTACCCTGTTCTACGCCAGTAGCTGCAGCATGGCTCGTAAGAAGGCTGCTAATTTTCAGTGGGGGGAGACTGCAGGTGGTGTTGGAGGATGACCTCAAGCAACCCTGGGCCTTGAAGACCTGACGTTGGATTACACTATCTCAGCAAGGGCGACAGCAGCCTATGTTGGTTGGCAGGCAACAGCAGGGCATTGGCTAAGCGGTGGGTGGATAAATGCTGTCCACCCTAGAGAAGGCAATAAATTTATGCTCCATGGAGCCACATCTCATCTCTGGGGTCGGGTATCAGCAATCCTAGTAACCTGTGCTGCTTCATGTGCTACAGTGGAAGATGCGACATAGGTGGGTCCACAAGTGTATGAGTGTAGTTGACCAGCACTTCCACACGAGAGAGGTTTGGTTCAGAGCTCTACTCAAAGCCCTATGCCAAGTTGGTGCTGCACTTCTCCATGCTCCTTCACATTAATTGAAGGCTTTCTGGTGCTTCCCAATGCACTAAGTATTTTTGTTCTGGGTAATGCATTTTCTGTAGACTGCCCTGTTGAGTACTGTATAGTAGAACTTGTGTGTGATCTTGCCCTCCAGCAAGATGGCACCTGTGTTATCCTTGCCCCCTGCCCTGGCTGCAGGTCACTTCATGCCTGATGTCACATCATGTTCAGACCCTGCCTGAATGCTATCCTCTAAATTAGGTGCAGTGGCAGTAAGCGTGAGACCTAGTGACAGTGCATCTTCATCAATATTGTCTTCTTATTTCTCCATTGCCTGACCAGGCTATATTTATTACATATATGAAAGGAGAATGGGACAAGTGTCAAGTTGTGTTGCAGGAAGGGGATGGGGAAAAGTAAGAGATACATGTTTATATCATCCTGTAAACCAGAAAAGGTTTGGGATGATAGGGAAATGGGATGTGGGAAGGAGGATAAGTATGAGGATATCATCAACTTAATGGTTTCATCCCCGCTGTTGATATGAACAGGTTAGGACATGGCCCCTAGCCAAGCTGTTCCAGCACAGCTAGAACACTGGCATCTACCCGACAATGTGGAAAATTGCCCAGGTATGTCGTGTACACAATAGGTAGAGCAAATCCAACACAGCCATTTACTGCCCCATCTCTCCCCTGCTCGCAACCATCAGAAAACTGATGGGAGGTGCCATCGACAGTGCTTTCAAGCGATACTTACTCTGCAATAACCTGCTCACTGACACTCAACTTGTGTTCCATAAGGGCAACTGAGCTCCTGACCTCATTACAGCCTTGGCCCAAACATGGACAAAAGAGCTGAACTCAAGAGATGAGGTGAGTGTGATTGCCCTTGACATCAAGGCAGCATTTCACCAAGTGTGGCATCAAGGAGCCCTAGCAAAACTGGGGTCAATGGGAATCAGGCAGAAAACTTTCTGCACTGGTTGGAGTCATACCCATTACAAAGGAAAATGGTTGTGGTTGTTGGAGGTCAATCATCCCAGTCCCAGGACATTGGTGCAGGAGTCCCTCAGGGTAGTGTACTAGACCTAACCATCTTCATGGCTGTTTCATTAATGACTTTCCCTCCGTCATAAGTTCAGAAGTGTGGATGTTCATAGACGATTGCACAATGTTCATTTGCGACCGCCCAAATACTGAAGTAGTCCATGTCCATATGCAACAAGGCCTGTACAATATTCAGGCTTGGGCTGATAAGTAGCAAGTAGCATTCTCACCACACAAGTGCCAAGCAATGGCCATCTCCAACAAGAGAGAATATAACCATCTCCCTTTGGTATTCAATTGCATTGCCATCACTGAATCGCCCACTATAAACATCCTTGGGCTTACCATTGACCAGAAACCAAACTGGACCAGCCAAGTGAATACTGATACAAGAGCAGTCAGAGGTTGGGAAATATGCGGAGAGTAACCTACCTCCCGACTCCCCAAAGCCTGTCCGATGTCTACCAGGCGCAAGTCAGCAGTGTGATGGAATACTGCCCACTTGCCTGGATGAATGTAACTCCAAAAATACTCAAGAAGCTCAACACCATCCAGGACAAAGGCAAAATTCTGCAGATGCTGGAAATCTAAAATAAAAACAAAAAATGCTGCAAAAACTCAGCAAGGCCCGCTGAGATTTTCCAGCATTTTTTGTTTTTGTTTCACCATGCAGGACAAAGCAGCCTGCTTTATTGGCACCTCATCCACCATCTTAAACCTTCACTCCTTCCACCACCAATGCACAAAGGCAGCAGTGTGTGCCATCCACAAGATGCACTGCAGCAACTCACCCAGGCTTCTTCAACAGCACTTTCCAAACCTGTGACCTCTATCACCGAGAAGGACAAGGGCAGCAGATGCATGGAGCACCACAACCTACAAGTTCCCCACCAAGCCACTCACCATCCTGACTTGGAAATATATCGCTAATCCTTCACTGTCAATAGTTCAAAATCCTGGACCTCCCTTCCTAACAGCACTGCAGGTGTTCTTACAACACTTGGGCTGCAGCGGTTCAAGGAGGCAGCTCACCACCACCTTTAAGGGCAATTAAGGGCGGGCAATAAACACTGGCCTAGCCAGCGACATCCATATCCCATGAACAAATACATTTTAAAAAGAATAAGAAGAAAAGTACTTCCTGTGGTGGTGAGTTCTACATTCAACCCACTCCCTGAGTGAAGAGATTTCTCCTTATTTTCCTATTGGATTTATGAATACCAATCCTGGACTTATGACCACTTGTTTTGGATTCTCCCACAGGTGGAAACATTTTCTCTATGGGCAGAATTTTGCCGTCGGTGAGCAGGGGGCGGGGCCCGCTCGCCAACGCGTAAAATAACGCAGGATGACATCAGGCGTAATCCCCGACGTCATCCCGGCCAATTTAAATTTTCAGGAAGGTGGGGGCACAGCAAAATCAGCTGCGGGCCCGCTGACCTGTCAATGGCCAATTGAGGCCATTGACAGGATCAATTATACAATTAAAGGACCTGCCCGTCCAACCTTAAGGTTGGCGGGCAGGCCAGGAGCCCCAGCGGCAAATAGATAAAACATAAAACCTCATCCACCGGCGGGATGATGTTTCATGAAGGGTTTTAAAAAGTTTAATAAACTTATTAAGTAAATTATGAACATGTCCCCATCTCATGTGCACTTAGCCTCAGGGAGATGTGCATTCTTTCATGCGCATGCGTGAAAGAGTGCACTCTCGCTTTTGGGGAAATCCCCCCACCCCCCCGCCCGCACAGGAAGCACGTGGCGCTTTCCGCCGGACGTCACACTGGGTGGGCCTTAATTGGCCAGCCCACGTAAAATGGTGGAGGGGCCCTGTCATCTATCAGGTCATTCCTAAGTCTCTTTTCTGAAACAAAGCCCCAACATGTGTGATCTTTCCTGAAAGCTGCAATCTCTCAGTTCTGGTACCATCCTTGTAAATCTTTTTTTGTACTTTCTCCAGTGCCTCTATATCCTTTCTCATCAGCCTAGCTCCTCGTTCTGTGTTTACTATGGGGCTGAAATTCTACGACTGTACATCAATAGTGCAGATGTGGGACTCATCTGCAACAGAGGGGGCAATAGCCCAGGGTTTGCTGGTGGGACTGTGCTGTAGGCATTGGAGGCTTATGCTGCACTGTGACACTAAAGTATGATTTTGAGTGCATGAATTCCAATGCATTGCTTCATCGGCAGTAGCCCAACACTGTGAGCCTTTAAAATACACATTGTCATAGGCACGTAGCCACCAGAAGTATTTTCACTGCAGGATCTTTTGCAATGAATTACTAGAGCTGGTTTATATGCATTTTTTGTTCTTTACTTTTGTTGTATGGATTGAATATTCAAATAACTATCTATTTTTGTTGGAATTATGTTATACTTGACAATAGTTTGCTTAAATATGCATCAGTGCTCTGGCAACATTGGCCTTCCACTGAGATGGTGAAGGAACAGTTTTTTAGCCAGGAGTAGAGACAGATGCAATACATCTGCATGTCCCCTGCCATTGGTGAGCACAGAGTAGTCGGCCGTTATGTTCAGGCTAAGTTCTACCAGGAATTAAGATCTGGTGTATCCTTATTTGCGAATGCTCACTCAGTTATGGGTTTCTTTGACTATTAATTGTAAGACATGAAGGAAATGCTGACTGAGACAGATACTTGGCCTTATGCAACCTGAAAAAAGAGTGAAAGAACATGCAATTTGTAAGTGAGAATTGGGGAATAATTAGTGGCCCTACCCACCATCTGGGAGAGGGGGAATGAAATGTGTGTCATGTGTGAATATGTATTGCTTTGTTCTAGTCTAAGAGAGGGTGATGGGTTGTGTAAAGATAAGAAAACACCCCACGTGAGTATGGTGAGGTTGGAAGTGAATGCATTTGTGTGAATGCTGTGGTTGTGCCATTGCAGAGCACTGTTAAGAGATAAGTACAGGGCTGGCTTGCCAACATGTTGAATTTCTGACTCACCTGGCCAAATGGCACCTATTCTAGGCACTGAGTTGGTCTGCTCTACTACCTAAGCAGCACTTGATAAAAATACAAGCACATGGCAGCTTTCTGTGGCAAGTGGCATTCATCCTGAGAAAATTTTGCATAGCCTTGCCATCATGTTCCTCAGCATGATACACAAGACAAGAAAAAGTGGAGATACAGTATCAAAGTGCCACATCAGCACTTTTATTCCTCTGCAAAGGAAATTTCATTTCTACCTCCTTCTACCCTCCCCACCAGCATCTGTGCTCTGAATGCCTGACACGCAATGAGTTTATGAATAATGGGATAACGGAAAACCCAGGGAAATCCCTTTTGTGCACTGACAGCACAAGATGTGCCAGGAAAAATATGCTTGGAGAAGTGAGCTACCAGGGGAAGAATTTCAGCTCCCATCTCTAAACTCTATGCTCGGTTGGGTTTAATGAATTAGAAATTTCACTGAATTGCCCAGTTTTGCAGATTATGCGCACGCTAATGCAGTGCTGAACTTTCAGTTCACCAGCCACTTTCACATTCAATAGAGCAAACAAACAACACTCCACAACTTGCACAACTTTGATTCACACATCCTGTAACAACACTGCATGTTAGACATTTTTGTCCAAGACTACATTTAGGTAACTACGGAATAAGACACTTAACTAATAAATCTCAGTTACATCAAGAAATAAAATGAGTGATCATTTACATAAGTCACTCGAATAATGGAATATTTAAATGCTGAAAGCAAGGAAATTGAAATTTATAAATATCAGCAAGAAATGCTGTTAAAATTGTGGGGTGTTTGCTTTATGAATAAGAGTGTAGATATAAAATGAAGTGTTCTGTTTAGTTCTGGTATCCAGGAACATGGCTCTCTATGTTCCACAAGAAACTTGTGTACATGTTAAAATATAAAAATAGCATAATATTCTTTTTAGTATTCATTCACAGGATGTGGGTGCCTTTGCCCATTCCTAATTGCCCTTAAGAAAGTGATGGCAGTGAACCTCTTCTTGAATACAACTGAATGGTTCGTTAGGGTATTTCAGAGGCTTATTAAGTGTCAACCGGATTGCTGTGTGTTTGGAATTGCATATAGGCCAAACCGAGTAAGGACAGCAGATTTCCTTTTATAAGGAGTATTGGTGAGCAGGGTGGACTTTATGACAATGTGGTAGCTTCATGGTCACCTTTACTGATGCTAGCTTATTATTCCAGATTAATACTTAAGTTCATTAAGGTGTTTTAAGTTGAGTTGTTTACCCTCACATATGAAGCCGGTTTAGCATCCAGAAATTCTTTATCACATTTTTCCATAAAACTGCACATTTCTGTGTGTCCTGATATGTGAAAATATTTTTAGTCTGCATTCCTGACTTTGAAAATCACTTTTTCAGAGATACAAACGAATTATGTTGAATAGAACTAATTGTAAATCTGTTACTTTTTTATGTTTACATTTGCAGGTGCTATGTCTAGGTGCTCCCCCCTCGCTGGCACTGGCATTGGAGTCAGCCTGCTCACTCTGCTGTCCTGTTGGCCTTGATGGCTTTGGCGGGCGTCCTCTGGCCTGTGGAGCCTGTGCTGGCCCTGCCTGGGAGGGAGCGGCCAGTGCCATAGCTGGCATCTCCCCAGTTGCTGTAGCCTCATCAGATGCCACGGTCACTGGCAGAGGGGCGGAGGAGCTGCTACCCTCATCTGGAGCATCTTGAGAGGAGCCTGCAGAGACAACAGGCAGCTCATGTGCCAACGTGAGGTTGCTTCGGACCTCCCTGCTCACCATGGATGGACGGGCACCTAGCTGGGACACTGGGTCCCAATCCATCTCCCACACTGACCACCTGAGGCCATTGCCGCTGTGAGGACTTATAGGCCCGAGCGCATCCCCAGGAATCCCTTATTGTTCTCCTGGAGGAGCCTCTCCATGAGAGTCGCCACTCTCTCCATGGAGGAGGCATCGCACTCATCCATGAGGGACATTGCATTGCTCATGTTCCGCATGGACTCTTCCATCACGGACACCATGGCACACATCCCCTCATGTATCTCTGCCAGATCCTCCCACACACCCTACTGGACTTCCAGCATCTGCTGCCTCAGGGACAACTCCAGAGGCTCATCATCAGGCACCAACTGAGTATGTTCCTGGTCCCCTGCTGTCCTCCAAATGCCGGCGCCCTGGGCACTCTCTGCCTCCACCTGCATCTCAAGCGAGTGTGAAGTGCCCTCAGCGCTGTGCACCAAGGCACTAGCCGATGATCTTATTCCCACCGAGGTGCTGGTACCTGCTCTGGTGCCTACCTGGCTGAGAGGGTGTGACACTGGTGCGTTTATATCTTCTGGGCCCTCAGGGGTCAGTGGCGGTCCCCCTCTCTCCTGAATGTGGGCATGCTCCGGTGAGGCTGAAAGGAAGAACAAGGACATTTGATTAGTAGAAGTTGTTACGCTGTTAATTTTCATGCCTGGCGCCCAGATCAGGATGTGCTCCTCCTTCCATTATCAATGGGGATCCAGTGTTGGAGGCTGAAGTCAACATACAGTCTACAGTGGAATGTTTGCACTGACAGACATTGTGACCTCAGTGCACGGCGCTCTTACCTCCCAGTGGCACCCCAACCTCACCGCGGCCGGTTGACTTGGGCACATGGCGCCTCTCCAGCTCGGAGCCTTCTGTTCGTATCTGGTCAGTATGAGAAGGTGGGCCTGCCCTCTGCCAGCATTATTGTGTGCTGTCTTCTCCTGAAAGGACAGAGGAGCATTGATTAGTCCACCTTGTAACTGCATTGCCATTGCAGCCTGGCCACCCCCACCTGAGTGAAACCTTGCAGGGCCCATCCGGTTTGTGACCCTGGAGCCGCAAAACACTCACTCCAAGCAGCCAGGGCTGACCCCCTTGCCCAGATGCTGCCTCCATCACATTTGCCACTCACACTCTAAGAACTTCCAAACCCAAGACCACTACCACCTAGAAGGACAAGGGCAACACTACAAGACTACATGGGAACACCACCACCTGGAAATTCCCACCAAGTCACTCAGCATCCTGATTTGGAAATATATTGCCATCCCTTCACTGTTGCTGGGTCTAAGTCCTGGAGCTCGCCCTCTAACAGCACTGTGGGTGTACCTGCACCACATGCAGCAGCTCCAGGGGGCAGATCACCACCTCCTTCTCACGGGCAACTAGGGATGGGCAATAAATGCTGGCCCAGCCAGTGAAGCCCACATCCTGTGAATGAATGAATACAAAAATTAAATTCTGAGGTCGGCAGAGGGGGGGCCAACCTAACTGCTGTGCTAAGTGACCCATGCCAACACGGTACTCACCCTTCCCGATTGTAGGGGGTCATTAAACCACTTGTGGCACTGCACACAGGTGCGTCTCACCACCTCGTGGGGGCTTACCCGTACTGCCACCTCCTCCCAGGCACATTTCATGATGTTGATGGGCCTCCTCCTCCTGTCCCTTGGCACTATGATGTCGCACCATGCTGCCACCTCTTCAAGGAGGGCAGCAAGGCACTCATCTGAAAATCTCGGGGCCGACTGCCCCGCCGACCTGCCCTCCCGCCTGGCCTGCTCTCCAAGACCGCTGTCGGGCATCCTCCTGCGTGACATCGTTGGCAGCCTTTGGAAGGCTCCCTGCTCCATTTTTAAACAGGCCGCTGGGCTGCCATTGGATCCGGTGATCATTGGACTCGGCGATCATTGGACCCAGCGATCATTGGACCCAGCGATCATTGGACCCGGCGATCATTGGACTCAGCGATCATTGGACTCAGCGACCATTGGACTCAGTGATCATTGGACTCGGTGATCATTGGACTCGGCGATCATTGGACCCGGCGATCATTGGACCCGGCGATCATTGGACTCAGCGATCATTGGACTCGGCGATCATTGGACCCGGCGATCATTGGACTCGGTGATCATTGGACTCCCACCGCCGCCCACTCCTTCCCGCTGTTCTCGGGAGCTGCAATTCATGCTGGGCGGGCCTTAAATGCCCCACCCATGTAAAATGGCGACACGGAGCTGATTGCAGGTTGCGATCAGCTCCGCATCCGCCCACGCCCACTCCCAAACAGCCTGGCCGCCATAATTAAAATGCTCACCTTGCTTTCAAGCTGCCCCTAGAGACATCACCCAGATCAGGCAGTCTGCAGTGCTCACATATCAGGCAGGTCAAAAAGCTATGTTGCAATGGGCCACACCTTCATCACTTTCCCTGTGGAAAGCAAGCACCATGTGAATAGAACAGACAGTTTTCAATGGGTGGCAGGATTCCCTTGAGTGCAAATCATTTCACGTGGTTCCCATATAAACATCATAACACTCCATAGCAAATGTTCGAACAGGGTTACTGTTCAGGCTGCTTTCTGACCACTGAAATATCATTATATCCAGTATCCAGGAAGGGTTAATGGTGAATTCCACTCCGCCTTGTGACTTGGCTTTCACTTCAAGCTTTACCAAGTCTTTGTCGAAAATATCTCTGGCCAATTTTCCAAGGTCTGTATATGAAGAAAGTACAGTCCATTTGAAAGAGGTGAAACATTGTGTCAATGACTCAACTAGAATAGGGCTCTGCCTTGCATTCATGCTTGTTGACTATTGACAAACCTCCAACAGGAAAGGACCATCTCAGCCTTTATACTTCAGCATCTCCAACTGCCACTCCCACCTCCATTAGAAGCATACCCTGCAGATTAGAGTAGGGGTTATTAGCAGCAGACGGTGCTTTCCAAAGAGTCTGGTACTCTCCAACTTTGAGGCACTTTGGATTTCCTGTTTACTTTGATTTGCCCTCTTCACTCAGTGAAATATTCTTACTGTTTATATTTGCATTTATGCACATTTTATTATTGTGAAGTTTACCGCAAAATTAAGTAATTCTTAAGTAATGCTGGGGTCAAATCAGATGGTCCAGTTCATATTAAGCCCTTGTGTAAGAATGAATAACGTAGGATTTGAAAACCAAAGGCTTATTGGTGAGCAATGTTAAACATATTAAAGCACTAATGACTTATTCATGCTTAACTAAATGAAGATACCCTAATATAAATACTACACTGGAGGATTTGACACTGGAAAATAGATTCTGCTATCCAATAATTCACTATTAAATAGCATATGATATAACATATAACAACTTATATGTTCATTAATGTCTTTAATGTATAGCACTTCTGAAGGGGTATTTCAGCTTTAACACTGAAACATGATAATTAAATTCAATTAGTTATTTAGTTACCACACGGGGCAGAATTTTACAGCCCCATCGTGGTGGGGGCGGGGCTGTAAAATGTCACAAGCCGTTCGAAAGTCCAGTGACTTCAGCGAGACCAGAAAATCCCGCCTGCAGGGTGGGGGCTGTAAAATTCCGACCACAGGGCAGAATTTTTCCCTCGTCGGGTGGGAGCATGCCCGACCTGAATAGGAGAAAAATAGTGCGCGATGACATCGGGCGAGCGCCCCGGCCTCATCGCGCACTGGCACAATATTTCAGTCGGCGAGCGTGCACAGGGGTCGGCAACGTGCCTGACGACAATTAATAGAGCTGTTAAGCCCATTAATTAATTAATTAAATTGATTTTTCCCCCTGCCCATCCAACCTTACAGTCGGTGAGCGAGCGAATAGGCCAAGGAGCCTTTGCATTTTTTGCAAAATCTCATCCACAGTCAGGGTGAAACCAGTGATTAAAAAGAAAACTTTTATACTCATTTTTAACATGTCCCTGCTCATGTGACAGAGTCATATGAGGGGACATGTTTTCCTTATCTTTCAATTGTTTATTTTTAATGTTAAAAATCTTCAGCTCCCTGAGGTAGCTCTGTGCCTCCAGGGAGCTTCCAATGAGCACGACCACATGCACGTGCTGACCTCCGCGCTCACCCTCCTCCCCCCGCCCAGGCAGTGCTGAGCGTTTCAGCGCACGACTCACACTTGCTGGCCATTAAGCTACGGGCTGCAGCCGGCTTAATGGCCACTTCCAGGCCTGTCCGCCGCACCCACCCGACAAGGTAAAAATCCTGCCCATTGTATTACACTTGGCTTTAAAACAGAGCTCTATGTGGGTAAAGGCATAGGTTATTAGTACCATACTTTGTGCTGCTAGATATTAAGAAAGGATATGTATGTACAAAATTGTAAATGAATCCAGGCCTGAGTAGTCTCATAAAGCAAACACTTTGTATTCCAACTCATTTGGAACTGGTAAAGTCGGAAAACTCCTTAAACTTTCAAAGACTTTATTCTGTATATTGATAGTTTTGGATGCACATTGACCTTCCCTTTTCAGGAAAGCGTATCAACATCCCAGATTCCTGTTAAAGTTTCGTGTGGAAGTTGAGAACCTTGACAGTGACAGAGCAAACGTGATAATGTACTAGATCTAAAGAGGGCAGGAAGACTGTCGCTCAGGGCTTCACCGTCAGCTGGGATTTTTGGAAGTAAAACTGAAATCAGAAATTTTTAGAAGAAAATAGAAGGATGGGGGAATTGCACAGCCGAGATATTTCTATAGCCATCGTGATAAATCTGTGGCTGCATTGTTGGAAAGGAGAAACTAGCTGTTGCAAAATCATTTATCATACACCAATCCTACTGGAAAAAAAATGAGCCTGAATTTTGCGCGATTGAGATCGGCGGGCACGGGCGCAGATGCCATAGCCTCTTCTGGCTGCGATCGCAACTGAGAGGCAATTTCACACTGGCCAGTGTGAAACATGCTCGGACATTGGGGCAGTGTGCCAGCGGGGGCGGGACCATGGCGGGCACCGGGTCCAATGGGGACCTGGAAGGCGGGGGGGTGGGGGGTTGGTGTTCAAGAACTGCATAGGCAACTCCCTAAAGGCTGCCTGGAGCTGGTGAGGCATCTCAGGGAGCTGCCCAGGAGACAGTCTAATATCTGGCAGCAGTTATGGCCTCAGCACCCGATGGGCACGGCAGGAGGGCAATGCCAGTGGGCACTCTACCTCATGATTCTCTGACGAGTACCTGCGCACTCTCACGGAGACAGTGAGTGTCTGGCGTGATATTCTCATGCTGTGGGATGTCAAGAGGAGGCCACCCCAATTGATGAAGAAGGCCTGGATGGAGGTGGCTGCCCAGGTGAGCAGACATGGTGTTGTGCGCCGCACATGGTTCCAGTGCCAGAATTTGATCTTCTGCATCCGCTAGGGTATGTACCGACTTTGCATGGAACTTTGTATAGATGCCTTGGATACTCAGTGGTGTGAGATGAAGAGGGCCAAAGGGCACATATCCCTGTGGCGGACAAGGCTGGGAGCTGTGCCTGCTTGCCTTGTGTGTATATAAGGGTGGGGTGTGCCAATCTGATGGGCCCCTCAACCTGCGTCTTCTTGGGGGTCAGAGGGCAAGGCCGGGATGATGTGGCAGGTAGAGGGTTGACTAATGAATGCACTTTTGCCCGCACAGGAGAAGAGAAGCCATAAGTGCTAGAGCATGTAAAAACATGTGTTGGGATCCCCCACATATTGATACTTCGAGATGGACGCCCTGGACATAGAATGCAAGCTTGGAGCAAGGTCCGCATGTCGGGGACAGGCAGGGGTCTCGGGTGAAAGTAAAAGTCCAGTGGACAGATGAGAGACTAGGAAGTGTGTAAGAGCTGTAGGATTGTGGCATCTCCAATGATTTAATCTCTAGTCCCCATTGCTTGTCCAATTACAATGCCTCAGTGAGGCAATTGTCCACTGTGGCAAGCAAATATAGTTCATGCACAATCATTTTGTTACAATCAATTGACATATTCTCTTTGTCCCTCAGAAGCGCCATCCTCATGATGCCCGATAGACCCTGAGGACCCTCTCTTGATCTAGGAGGAACTGCGGACAGGTGCACATCATCTCCCCGAATCAAGCACCAGTGCAGATACAGGCAGGTCGGTGGGCAATTGATAGCGCACAGTGGCAAGGGCACATCAGACTCGCTTGAGGAGCTGGCAGAGGCAGAGAGTGCCCAGAGCGCCGGCATAAGTGCTGGAGACCAGGAACATGCTGAGTCTGAGGCAGATGATGAGCCTCTGGAGTTGTCCATCAGGCAGCAGATGCTGGATGTCTAGCGGAATGCACAGGAGGAACTGGCAGAGATCCCTGAGGGTCTGCGTGCCAAAGGATGGAATCCTCCCAGATTTGCACTAAGTGTGGTAGGGAGTGGGTAAAACAACATTTTACCGCCAGCCGCAATGGCTGCTCCTCACGCTGCATCATCCCAAACCTGTTGCATTAATTATGCATTCCCAGGTAACATGCCGTTTCCATGGCAAGCGGGCTGTCATTCACTCGCCATGCTATCGCCTCACCGCTTCATCACCCCGGGCGCCATATTTGTAGTGCAGCCGCACGCACAACTCTCATTGCTTCCAGTCCAGGACTGCCACAAGGAAGACAGGATGGCTCTGAAAGGCAAAAAGACTGCAGCCCCTGCTTCAGTGACGCATCCCTGGAGCGCCTTTTGAACACTGTGGAGGCCTGCTGTGATCTCCTCTACCTCTGCTCTGACCACAGGATGGGCAGCTGCATCAAGTCCAGCATGGGAGGCGGTGGCAGTGGTGGTCAGCGCCAGTGCAAAAGAGGACAGCCACCCAGTGCCGCTACGGGATGAATGGTCTCATCAGCTTTGCCTGGGTAAGTCACTCTTCTCCTCACTCTCAACTCACTCACTCACAAACCCATCAAACACCCACAGGGATCTTGCACCTCAAGGGACAATTCCACTAACTCTCACATACACCCTCACATTTCCATCAAACTCATACCCTCTCGAGCTCATGTCCTCATTCTGTCCATGGCCCTGCTCACTACATAAACAGTCCACGCAGTGCCATGTGCCTTGCTCACACTCTCTCCATCTGTTTGCATGCAGGAGAAGCTGGCTCATATCAGCAGGAAGAGGTCCCAGATAGTGGGTGGACTGGCCCACATAAGGCCCCTCACTTACTTTGAGGAGTGTGCCATCGCGCTAATTGGTGAGGACATGGACCATGCTTGCGGTGACGGTGGGGTCGACGGCAAACACCCACATAAGGATCCTACACCACATCACCCCTCTCTCAACGCAACCATGAGTGCTCTCTCTCCTGCTTTTGACTCTGTTGCCATGCACTAATTATCTCTACTTTGGTTCACAGGGAGCTCTGCCAAGTGACCGACGCCCTCGGCCAGCCAGTCCCTCAGCTCCATCCAAGTCCTCACCTCCAGCCAAGAGGACACCTCCTCCTTTGAAGAGCTGGAAATAAGCAGCCTGGAAGACCCGTTACAGCACTTACCCACACCCTCCGCCAGCACAGAGACACATACCTCGGTGGGACCTAGATCTAGAGCAGACTCAGGTTCACAATCTGGTGGTCACCGTGTGGACATGTTTCCGCAGCAGGAAGAGGCAGGTTCAGCCAAGCTCCCTGGCACTCGGAGGACTGCTGGGGAAGAGACATCTGTGAGGTCCGAGTCAGATGACAAGCCTCTGGATTTGGTCTTCCAACTCATTCTGGAGAGTCAGCAGAAGGCAGGGGAACATCGCGCAAAGCTGTTGGAAACTCTCAACAAAGTGGCATGCGAGTTGGAGGAGTGCGTCCACCTGCTCTCTGGCAAAGTGGTGCCCACATGCGCTCACTTGGAGGTCTCCATGGGGAGGATGGCGGACGCCATGGAGACTCTGGTCCAGCAGAACAAGAAGATGTGTAGAGACCTGCACTCCATCACGGGAGCCATGGGTGAGTTTCTGCAGTGGCAACACGAGAAGTGAGGCACCTCGACGCCCCTCCAGGTGCTCCTTCCCCTCGAGGAGTCAGGCCGGGGCCTCCGGAGGAGGAGCGGCAGCTGGATACCACTGGGTCATCCACTCAGGAATCTCAGAGGCTGTCCACTCCCTCCGAGTCCCCTTTGCCTGTGACCCGCTCAACCTCGTCCGCTGTCACCGCAGAGGATGCAGCTGGCCAATGAGTGAATCCGGAGAGAGAAGGGTGCGTGTGGCAGGGCGTTTCAGAGCCTGGTGTAAGCATTCTCCCATGCACATGAAGCCTACACATGTCAACTCAACTCAATGTCCTGAGCATTTTCAATGCTGCCTGCTGGGGTTCGCTTTCAGCTGTCTATCTGAGCTGACCTGCATCTCCGCCCACCCACTGATCACACTCCCATGCAGCATCTGATCTCACCCAACACGGCTGTCATTTCACTTTCGATTTAGACAGGATGGTCTTGATTCACTTTTTCATAAGCTCCCCTATCTTTACCTCTCCCCCTGTCACCCATGTCCTTTCCCCGATCACTGTTGACTCCCCCTGGCATCACCTTCCACCTCCCCTCCGTGACCTACCAACCAAAACCCTTTTCCTTTGGGGATGTCCAGGTGAACATGCACATTCCCTTCCTTCCTGGAAATCCCACCTCCACCCTCATTCACCTCCCTGACCTCCTGCTTCTCACCCCCAAGGTATGTGTCAGCCTCCGAGTCCCTACCAACCACCTTCACTGTCCCCTCTACCGCTACTGTTGAACCTTCACCCTTCCATCCTGCCGCCTCACTCTGCCTCGGTCATCCTCACCATTCCCTCATTCCATGCCCACCCTCAGTTTGCTCCTCAGGAGGAAGTCATGGAGTCATCAGAGCTCTCCCTTGCACGTCGAACTGTACAAACCCCCCTCCAGACCCCTTCCCCTCTTGGAACCCCTTCCCCCTTGGAATCCCTTCCCCTCTCTGGACTCCATACCCCCCACTTGGTCCTCCCCGCTGGCCCTAGACTCCGCCCCACTCAGTCCTTCCCCGTCCCTGACTCCTTCAGAAACCTTTACTTTTCCTGCCACCCATAATCCTTTCCCTCCGTCAACTCTTTCCTCCAGCCTAACTTCTTCCTCCAGCCTTACTCCCTCTCCTCTCTGCACTCCTTCCTCCCCCCAGATTCCCCTTCCCTCTCTACACTCCTTCCTCCCCCTGGACTCCCTCCCCTCTCAGCATTCCTTCCCTTACACCTTACACCCCTCCTTACACCTACCTCCCCAGTGGCCATCTTCTCCCCTGTTACACCCTCCCTCCCATACTCTAACCCCCCCAAACCTTCCCCCTGATACATTAATTCCCTGCGTCCCAACCTCACCCCACCCTGACACCTTCATTCTCCCCTCACAACCTCACCCCATCCTGGCACCTCTTCCTCTCCTAGTTGATCCTAGACCTTCCTCTCCCACCCCTCGGTGCATATTCCTCTCCCAAACACAGCTGGAGCTTCCTCTCCAACCTTCATCCATTGTGAGCAGACCCTCAGCAGTGACTTTCCACCTTCCGTGGGCTGCATCACTCAGAGCCATGTCCATGTGAATCCACCCAGCATGCGATGGCATTCCTCCAGGGTTCCATTGCTGCCGGGCTCCAGCATCTTCTACTCCCCATTCATCCGTGGTGTGAGCAAGGCCCTGGCAGTAAGTCCAGATTTCTGCACATCACTCTTGTCAGGACATGTTCTGCACTGGTATGCAATCACACTGATGTGGACGGATGGTCCAGTATGAGGGGGTGATTCCATCAGGCTGGCCTTATAATGATGTGCAGGTGTATTACAATGAGGTTCTTGATGTCCGATGGCAGGAAACACAGCCCGCCATTGACGGGCTGAGTGGGTGATCGCAAACTGGTTTCACAGTCATGAAACTGATTTTTGACCTTCTCGCCATATTGTCCACTCAGGCCGCCGAGCACGCCTGATGCCAGCGGGCACAAACGATTCCGCCCATGGTCACTGTCATGGAGGAATCCATGTGGAGCGTGAGCACTGCGTTGACCAAGAGGTCTGAGGGCACAGCCTCCTCCATTGAGAGAGTGGCCACTCTCATGGAAAGGCAGCTCCAGCAGCAAGATCAGGGCTTTCTGGGGCTGCACTCGGACCTGCAAGCCCACACACTGGCAGTGAGCTTAGCAGGTCAATGTCAGTGTGAGAGATGGATGAGGCGCTGAGTCTCCCTGCTAGATGCCTGTCAATCAATGGTGAGCAGTGAGGTTCAAATCAACCTCACACTGGCGGACTAACTGCATGTCACACCTGCGGACTCCTTTCAGGGTGCTCCAGATGAAGGCAGCAGCTCCTCCTCCCCTCCCCTGCCAGAGCCTGTGGCATCTGATGGACATACGAACATACATCCGAAATAGGAGCAGAAGTAGGCCATTCGGCCCCTCGAGCCTGCTCCGCCATTCAACAAGATCATGGCTGATATGTTTGTGTTGCAAATTCCACTTTCCCAACTACGATAACCTTTGATTCCCTTGTCTAACAAGAATCTATCTACCTCCGCCTTAAAAATATTCAATGACCCCACCTCCACCGCCACCTGAGGCCGGGAGTTCCAAAGTCGCTTAACCCTCTGAGAGAAAAGAATCCTCCTCATCTCTGTCATAAAAGGGCAACCCCTAATTTTAAAACAGTGCCCCCTAGTTCTGGACGCACCCACCACAGGAAACATCCTTTCCACTGCACCTGGTCAATACCTTTCAGGACCTCATATACATCAATCAAGTCACCCCTCACTCTTCTAAGCTCCAGTGGAAACAAGCCCAGTCTGTCTAACCTTTCCTCATAAGACAACCTGTTCATTCTTGGTATCAAGCTAGTAAACCTCCCCTGAACTGCCTTCAACACATTTATATCCTTCCTTAAATAAGGAAGCCAAAACTGCGCACAATATTCAAGGTGTGATCTCACCAATGCCCTGAATAATTGAAGCATAACAATATTACTTCAACTGAAACGTGTTCTATGTTCAAATTGTGTAAACATGACTACCACTTAAAGATACTACTGCGTTTCATGGTCTGAACGTGCTTTATGTTTCTCATAGGTGTTGGGCATGGGAGTGGCTTGTGACAGACAGGAAGGGCTGCAAACTTTATTTCAGCATTGACATAGGGAATCACATGGTGGCCTCATCAGGAACATTCGGTAAGGAGGCTTCACACTTGCCCTCACTTTCAAGCCATGCTTTGGATGCTCAGCTGAATGACCAGAGAATCAGGGCCTCCCTGGTCTGCAGCCATGTCCTCACCCTGGGCCTCCTCCGGCTCCTCATCAGACCCATCACTTCAGTCATTCTCTGCAGCCTGGGGAGCAGCTTCACTGTCTTCATCGTCCAAAAGGTCCCCCCTTGACAGGTCCAAATTGTGCGGAGTGCAGCATGCAGTGACAATTAGCGAGATGCACTCTGGAGGATATTTCAGTGCTCCCCCAATTGATCCAAGCATCTGAACCTCATCTTCGGCAACCCAACAGTTATCTCAATCACCGCCCTTGTGGAGACATGGCTCCTATTGCACCTCCCCTCCTGTTCCTTCCTTGGGGGTCTGAGTGGTTTCATGAGCCACCTTTTCAAGGGATAGCCCTTGTCACCCAGGAGCCAACCATCCAGCCAAACGGGAGCGATGAACAGCCTCGGCATCTGGGAGTGTTGCAGGATGTAGGCATCATGGAAGCTGCCAGGATACTTTGCACATACTTGCAGAATTTGTGTCCTGCGATCGCAAACTATCTGCACATTCATGGAATGGAACCCCATTTTGTTCACAAAGGCACCCGGCTCACCTGCTGGTGCTTTGATGGCCACATGAGTACAGTCGATGGCACCTAGATGTGGGGGAACCCAGCAATTGCAGCGAAGCCTCTGGCATGCTTAGCCGGGCTGGCCTTGCCAGTCCAGAAATTAATGAATGTCATCACCCATCTGAAAAGCACATCAGTGACCAGCTTGATGTAACTGTGGGCAGCAGACTGGGAAACACCACATAGATCCCCCAGTGAACCCTGGAAAGAACTATAGACTCATAGACGTCTACAGCACCGAAAGAGGCCATTCAACCCATCATGTCCACACTGGCCTACAAAGATCTGACTAATCTCATTTTCCAGAGTTTGGCCCACAGCCCTGGAGGCTATGACAATGCAAGTAACTATATAAATATTTTTAAAATGTTACAAGAGCTTCTGACTCAACCACCCTTTCAGACAGTGAGTTCCAGACTCCGGCCATCCTCTGGGTGAAAAAATTCTCCTCAACTCTACTCTTAGCCTTCTACCTCTTACCTTAAATCTATCACCCCTGACTATTGAACCCTCTACTAATGGAAAAAGTGCCTTCCTGTCCACCCTATCTATGCCCCTCATAATCTTATACACCTCTATCAGGTCCCCTCTCAACCTTTGTTGCTCCAAGGAAAACAACCCCAACCTGCCCAATCTTTCCTCATAGCTCAGACCCTCCAGCCCAGGCAGCATCCTGGTAAATCTCCTCTGCACCTTCTCCAGTGCAATCACATCCTTCCTATAATGTGGTGACCAGAACTGCATGCAGTACTCCAGTTGTGGCCTAACCAGCATTTTATACAGTTCCAGCATAACCTCCCTGCTCTTGTATTCTATGCCTCGGCTAATAAAGGCAAGTATTCCATGTGCCTTCTTAACCACCTTATCTACCTGCCCTGCTACCATCAGGGACCTATGGATACGTACACCAAGGTCTTTCTGATCTTCAGTACTTTTCAGGGTCCTACCATTCACAGTGCAATCCCTTGCCTTGTTAGCCTTCCCCAAGTGCATTACCTCACACTTTTCCGGGTTGAATTCCATTTGCCACTGCTCTGCTCACCTAACTAGTCCATAGACATCCTCCTGCAGTTCACGGCTATCCTTGTCACTATTTACCATCCTACCAATTTTTGTGTCATCTGCGAACTTCTTGATCATACCCCCTACATTTAAGTCCAAATCATTTATGTACACCACAAACGTCAAGAGCCCCAGCACCAGGCCCTGCAGAACCACACTGGAAATAGACTTCCAGTCACAGAAACATCCCTCTACCATCGCCCTCTGCTTCCTGCCTCTCAGTCAATTTTGGACCCAAGATGCCACTCTGCCTTGGATTCCATGGGCTTTTACTTTCTTGACCAGTCTGCCATGAGGGACCTTATCAAGAGCCTTGCTAAAGTCCATGTAGATCACATCAAATGCATTACCCTCATCAACACTCCTGGTTACCTCCTCAAAAAATTCAATCAAATTTGTCAAACACGACATTCCCTTAACAACGGTTGAAAATGTTGAAGGCTACTGTGACTTTTAGAGCTACTGGCATAGGGTGCCCATGAACACAGTTGGAGGCGATCTCCAGTCCAATCATCTGACATATGGAGGTTATAGTCTCCCTAGAGAGGCAGAGCTTCTTTCAGCACTGGACCTCCGACATGTTAAGGTAGCTGGAGCACTGCCTGTAGACTCTGGATGTAGGATACTGGCATCTTCTGCACAGCCTTCCGCCTTGACAATCCTGATGGTCCTGCACCACCTGTGGCTGGGCCTCTCATCCCCTAGGTCATTCCTAGGGATGCTACCTGTGGACACCTCTCCCTCTGCCCCTCTTTTCCTCTTCAGAGGAAGCCCCACTGACTGAGTGAACAATCCTCATCTACTGAAATGTAAATGGCACTGTCTAGTGCACTGAAGGGTGCACTTGGCAGAAAGCCTCCAAGAAAGTGGAGAGACAAAAGTGTTCCCAAGAAAAGCTAGCAATGCAACGAGTCTAGCAGAAAACAGAGATGAGGTTATGAACTCTCAAACTAGCAGCAAGCCCTCACGTAAACGCCTAGCTTTTTTCATCACTCCTCTTCCTTTATTCCTTGTCTCCTGACTGTTTGATGGAATATGAATTCATAGATGGCAGCAGAGAAGTGATTACTGTGCCCATGTTACCTGATCTGTATGTGCAACTAGTACAATGAATGGGAGCAGATCATTCAGCCATGAGCTACACTGGGGGTAAGGTGGGGTGCAGGAGCATAGCAAACTCAAAACAATGTCTATCTAGCAGGGAGGACCAGACAAAGACTGGGAGCAGGGAGATCCCCTCCTTCTTTCCCTGATTGTAGAATCTGGCTATCCAATAATTGATCCAGGAACCTTGCTACACCATTTTTTTTTCATTTATTCACGGGATGTGGGCTTCACTGGCTGGCCCAGCATTTTTTGCCCATCCTGAGTTGCCCTTGAGATGGTGGTGGTGAGCTGCCTTCTTGAACTGCTGCAATCCATGTGGTGTGGGCACACCCACAGTGCTGTTAGGAAGGAAGTTCCAGGATTTTGACTCAGCAACAGTGAAGAAACGATGATATATTTTCAAGTCAGGTGAATGACTTGGAGGGGAACTCCCAGGTGGTGGTGTTCCCATCTACCTGCTGCCCTTGTCCTTCTAGATGGCCATGGGTTTGGAAGGCGCTGTCTAAGGAGCCTTGGTGAATTCATGAAGTGCATCCTGTAGATGGTACACTCTGGTGCTACTGTGGTGGAGGGAGTGAATGTTTGTGGATGTGGTGCCAATCAAGTGGACTGCTTTGTTCTGGATGGTGTCAAGCTTCTAGAGTGTTGTGGGAGCTGCACTCATCCAGGCAAATAGCGAGTATTCCATCACACTCCTGATTTGTGCCTTGTAGATGGTGGACAGGCTTTGGGGAGTCAGGGGGTGGGTTACTCATTACAGGATCTCTAGCTTCTGACCTGCTCTTGTAGCCACAATATTTATATGGCCAGTCCAGGTCAGTTTCTGGGTGATGATAATGCCCAGGATGTTGATAGTGGGGGATTCAGCGATGGTAATGCTATTGAACATCAAGGGGCGATGGTTGGATTGTCTTTTGTTGGAGATAGTCATTTGTCAGCCCAAGCCTGGATATTGTACAGATCTTGCTGCATTTGGACATGGACTCTTTCAGTATCTGAGGAGTCGCGAATGATGCTGAACATTGTGCAATCATTAGCGAACATCCCCACTTCTGAACTTACGATGGAAGGAAGGTCATTGATGAAGCAGCTGAAGCTGGTTGGGCCATGGACATTATCCTGAGGAACTCCTGGAGTGATGTCCTGGAGCTGAGATGACTGACCTCAAACAACCACAACCATCTTCATTTGTGCTAAGTTTGACTCCAACCAGTGGAGAGTTTTCCCCCGATTCCAGTTTTGCTAGGGTTCCTTGATGCCGCACTCGCTCAAATGCTGCCTTGATTTCAAGGGCAGTCACTCTCACCTTACCTCGGGAGTTCAGCTCTTTTGTCCATGTTTGAACTAAGGCTGTAACGAGGTCAGGAGCTGAGTGGCCCTGGCGGAACCCAAACTGGGCATCACTAAGTATGTTATTACTAAGGAAGTGCCGCTTGATAGCACTGTTGATGACCCCTTCCATTACTGATGATGGAGGATGGGCTGGGGTAATTGGTTAGATTGTATTTGTCCTGCTTTTTGTGTACAGGACATACCTGGGCAATTTTCCACATATCCAGGTAGATGCCAGTGTTGTAGCTGTACTGGAACAGCTTGGCTAGGGGCGTGGCAAGTTCCAGATCACAAATCTTCAGCACTATTGCCGGAATATTGTCAGGGCCCATAACCTTTGCAGTATCCAGTGCCTTTGGCCGTTTCTTGATATCACATAAAGTGAATCAAATTGGCTGAAGACTGGCATCTGTGATGCTGGGGACCTTCGGAGGAGGCCGAGATGGATCGTCCACTCGGCAATTCTGGTTGAAGCTTGTTGCAAATGCCTCATCGTTTGCACTGATGTGCTGGGCTCCTCCATCATTGAGGGTGAGGATATTTGTGGAGCCTCCTCCTCCAGTGAGTTGTTTAATTGTCCACCACCATTCACAACTGGATGTGGCAGGACTGCAGAGCTTAGATCTGATCCGTTGGTGTGGGATCCCTTAGCCCTGTCTATCACTTGCTGCTAATGCTGTTTGGCTCGCAAGTGGTCATGTTTTATAGCTTCACCAGGTTGACACCTCATTTTTAGGTATGCACTCTTTGTTGAACCCCTGGCTTGATGGTAATGGTAGAGTGGGGGATATGAGGTTACAGATACTGTTCGAGTACAATTCTGCTGCTGCCCCACTGTGCCTCATGGAGGCCCAGTCTTGAGTTGCTAGATCTGTTTTAAATCTATCCCATTTAGCACAGCTGTAGTGCATGAACATGATGGAGGGTATCCTCAATGTGAGGCCAGGACTTCATCTCCCCTCCACAACGACTGTGCAGTGGTCACCCCTACTGCTATGGACAGTAGATAGGTTAGTGAAGATGAGGTCAAGTGTGTTTTTCCCTCACCACCTGCTGCAGACCCAGTTATGTTATTTAGGACTCAGTCAGCTCAACCAATAGTGGTGCTGCCAAGCCACTCTTGGTGGTGGACATTGAATTTCCCCACCCAGAGTATATTCTGCAATCCTTGCCACCCTCAGTGCTTCCTCCAAGTGGTGCTCAATATGGAGGAGCACTGTTTCATCAGCTGAGGGAGGGCAGTACATGGTCATCAGCAGGAGGTTTCCTTGCCCATGTGTGGCCTGATGCCATGAGACTTGGCCCAGGGTCAATGTTGAGGACTCCCTGGGAAACTCCCTCCCAACTGTGCTGGTGGTATCTGGGACATTATCTGTCAGGTATGATTCTGTGAGTATTACTATGTCAGACTGTTGCTTGACTAGTCTGTGAGTGAGACAGCTCTCCCCACTTTTGGTACTAGCCTCCAGATGTTAGCAAGGAGGACTTTGCAGTGTTGACAGGGCTGAGATTGCCATTGCTAAGGTTGTGCAGTTTCATTCCTTTTTTTGTGAGCTTGTTACAACTAGTGTAGGCTAGGCCTAAAGGGCATCAGTAGAGTAGATGGTTTTTTATTGAATTCAAATTCCACCATCTGCCTTGACAGGATTTGAACATGGTTCCCCAGAGTATTACCCTGGGTCTCTGGATCACTAGCCCAGCTACAATACCACTACACCATCTCCTCTACCTGGTATCTTTACTCACAGAACAATGGAGAAGCAGCCTTGAAACAATTCAAATGTAGGAAGTAGAGTTAGTCGATAAAATCAAGATATTTCCATTCAGTTTATTTGGACATTTTATACGAAGTATGGAATTACTGTTCCTTATTTATGTTCCTTAGCAGTTTTAAGCACATCCAAACATGGCCAAACTTATGGATAAGGATAGATCAAATAATCATGGAAGATAAATGTTTCTGTGTTGCTCGGGTTTGGCTCTTTATTGAATTAAGTCCTGCTCACTCACTAATCTCGTTTTATCTGACCTATATCCTCCCAACATATTGAACTTCAGCTTCATGTCCGCATTTTCAAATCCTTCCACAGGCTTGTCTTGCCCTGTCTCTGCCATCTTCTTTAGCATTACAGACCTTCTATGCTCTTTTGTCCTCCAGTTCTGGTCTTCAGTGCTTTCTGTGAAGTGCCTTGGGACTCTGTTTTTACACTAAAGGCCTAATATAATTTATCAATGAGGGCAATCAGTCACAGTTAAATAGCCACAAAATAGGGATAGGTAAATATTTTGGAGTTTCGATGGATAATCTTTGAGGATCAAGGTATGATATACAGAACATTCCTTTCAGATCATTAAACAAACAGATGGAATTCATGGATAGGATAGGATAGGTTGTACAAGATCTGGCAAAGGAACTGGTTTACTGAGCTGAGTGACTTTCTCATTTAATTCATCCATGGTTTCTGTTGCTCTAAATGTTCAAAAACATTGAATTCTTGATCCTCTGCCCCTCAATTTTCAAAAAGAACATGTTTGCTGTATTCTATTTATTTTGAAAACTCTAACTACACTATTATCCAATGGACAATATCAATGGAAAGAAACAGTGAACTCTTTAGGTAATGAAATTTAAAGTGTACAATTCAAGACAATGGGTTCCCCCTCTGGCAGGCCATGGATAATGGTAATTGCAGACTTATAAGGATAAAAAATGCTCACCTAATTTTGGTGTGTTTATGATGGATGGTAGCATGGGGATGGATTCATTCCTTCTTTACACATGGTGAAAGAATCATGAAGTCTCAGATCAGGTATTACATGAATTAGGATTTTTATTTCGTTGCCTTCTACTCCACATATGGTAATGCTGTTGGAAGTTAAATGGAAGTTTGCCCGGACTCTCCCTCATATATTTCTTGTATGTGAAGGTTTAGCAACATATGGTTTCCATTTTTATCCGCTAAAATAATACACATAGGGCTGAATTTTTCGCTGAGAGGGTGGGCGTGTGCCTGACGAGGTGAAAATCCTGCCCATAGTAACAGAAAACATTACTTGTATTTGAATGGCAAATTATTAAGCCCTTCCTGAAGAATTTAATTACCCAATTGCTTCTGCTTAAGTGCAATATCTGTCAGAAATTGGTATACATAGATAGTTTAATAACAGCAAATTACTGATTTTTCAAAATTTATTACTAGCATGAAAAGATCTCCTGAGACAGTGCTTTCAGGCTGAGGAGAAGGTAGTAAGGTCAGGGTTTTTTTCAGACTAGTTACAACACTTAAAGTATGCAAAGCTAGAGCAGGGATAGATCAGCTCAGGCATGTAGCAGGATGGAGGGCACGTTTTTTCCCCATCTTCCGCTTTATCTGGAGGTCGAAAATGGATCGTGTCCGCAGGGACGCGATGTACAAGCCTCTAGATAAAGGGGGAAAAAACGTGCCCAACATCGCCCTCATACTGATGGCCACCTTTGTGTGTGGCTGCATCAAGCGGTGCGTAGACCCTCAGTACGCAAACACCAAGTGTCACTACGTGCTGAGGTTCTACCTGTCCCCGGTGTTGCGAAGGATGGGTCTGGCCACGCTGCCGCGGAACGCTCCAAGTAGTTGGACCGTGCCGTACCACCTGTCCCTGGTGGAAAAATTTATGCAGAAAAACACCTTTGACCACAAGTCCATCAGGCAGTGGTCAGCACGTAACGTCCTAGAGGCCCTGAGGGATAAGGAGAGGGTGGACCCTGTGGGATGGTTCCCCGAGCAGACTGTCAAAGTCATTTGGCAGAATGCCTCATCGCCAGAACTTTCCAACAAGCACCAAGACGTAGCTTGGCTGGTGGTGAGAAAGGCCCTCCCCGTCAGATCCTTCCTACACGTCAGGAGGCTCACCCCCTCTGCACGTTGCCCTCGAGGTGGCTGTGGTGGGGAAGAGACCGTTGTTCACCTCCTTGTGGATTGTGCCTTTGCAAAGAAAGTCTGGAGAGAGATGCAGTGGTTGCTGTCGAGGTTCATCCCGAGCAGTTCTGTGACACAGGACTCTGTGCTCTACGGGCTGTTCCCAGGGACACACACCGAGACAAACATCAACTGCAGCTGGAGGATCATCAACTCGGTGAAAGACGCGCTTTGGTCTGCCCGAAACTTGTTGGTCTTCCAGCACAAAGAGTTGTCCCCGACCGATTGTTGCGGACTGGCACAATCCAAAGTCCAGGACTACGTGCTGAGGGACGCACTAAAGCTTGGGGCAGCTGCCGCAAAGGCGCAATGGGGAAGGGTCGCTGTCTAAGACCTTTCTACCACAGCGCACCGAGAGACTGGGAACTGTTTAGAGCCCCTCGGGCTGTACAGATCAAAATGAAAGGCTGTAAATGATTGTAATATTGTTTGTACTGATGCACCTGGTGATACATTTTGTAAAAGTTTAACCTGGATTGTACCCTTGTAATGTTGTTTTTGAAATGGTTTTGAATGTGATTGAAGATATTTTATGAATAAAGTATATTTTTACAAAAAAAAAAATGTAGCAGGATGGAGGGGGAAGGTGTGTAGTTGGAGCGTACAGGCTTAGGCTTGTCAGGAAGAAAAAGGATTGGGAATAGACCAGTTGGAGTGACGGAGGAAGCAAAGGGAAGTTAGAGCACAGATAGCCTAGGGAGATTGTATTGTTATACCAAAGACAGGAGCCGAGACGGGGTGGGGGTTGGGGAACATAGCCTAACGAAGCAGTACAAGTGTATCAAATACATGAATATAGACATGATGAAGGAAAGAGTATTGGTGCAAAAGGAGAAATATGAAACAAGGTGAGGTCCTTAAATATAGCCCAATTATGCAGGTCTCAGAATCTCTACTCTACTCTCATCTATTGACTGTAAATTAAGTTGCAACTATGTGCAGGTCACTTTTCTGTCATTTTATTTCTATTTGTACTGCTTAGAATTTTGTAAATTCTTAATTAAGAATTTACAAAATTCTAAGCAACATGAATTTTAAAAACTTTCATCCCAGTTGACTCTGAAGGGGAGAAACCAATGCCATCTGAAACATTTGCAAGCATAATTATACAGATTTTAGGAGGAGAATAAGGTTTTGCACGATATGTTGGTCAATTAGAGAAATAGAAAAATAGGAAGAAGAAAAAGTCCTGAGACTTAAACAATTAGAAGGATGGTTTTGGTCCTTTTATCAGTGACTTGCAACAATTTCTTTAAGGTCTGCTGGCTAAGTTACTCTAGTACCACACAAGGTTTGGAATTTTGAATTTAAGTAGTTCAAAATTACGAGGGGTTTTGATGGAGAAGATTGGGAGATTGGGAGAAACTATTTCATCCAGTAGGAGGGACAGTGACCAGAGGACACATCAGATTTGAGATAATTGCCAGAAATCCAGGGAGGAAATGAGGAGACTTTTTAATGTTGCAAGCTGTAATAATCCCGAATGCATTGCCTGAAAGGGTGGTGAAAGTAGATCAATAACTTTCAAAAAGAAATTGGATATATATTGGAAAATGAGAAATTTGCAGGGCAATGGAAAAGGGGTAGGAGAGTACGACTAGTTAGGTAGCTCTTCTAAAACGCTGGCACAGACATGGGCTGGAATTTTATGACCCCTCTGCCGGTGGGATCTTCTATTCCCGCCGAAGTCAATGGGATTTTGAAGGGCTCGCTGCTTTTTACGGCCCCGCCCCCACCACGACGGGGCCGTAACATTCTACCCATGTGGGCCAAACGGCCTCCTTTGGTGTTGAAAAGGGATAAAAGATAACTGCACACAAATAGTAGAAATAGAAAGTCAGCAGAGTGATTGCTTCCTGCGCTGCACTAGGGTAGTGCCAAATTCAGCACCTGGCCTCATCGCATTAACCATCAAGTTGCAGCTGCCAAGCAGGCGGAGGACGGCAGCTCAGTGGTATCTGTAATATGGGCCAACATCAACGTCTGAGGTAGATCCTGTGTGGCTGGTCAAAGCCAGGGTTGGCAATGACTCCCAATTGCCTTGTGAAGCCATGAGGAGCCTTTCTATTCCTTCCGACTCCCCACAAAATGCAAACATTCTTGAAGTTTTTAGGCCTTTCCAAAGCACCTCCCAATTCCTTTAAGGACTGGATAAACTGTTCTCAACCAAGGAGAGTCCAGAGTTCTGCCTAGTTGCCATCCAATTTGACACCAGATTCCTACAACTGGATTCAGACCAGGATTTGATTAATCAAATCAGCCTGTTACCCGTTTCAGGCAAGTGACTCAGGATTAAAAGTTGCCTGATTAAATTTGACATGTGTCACACTTCTGGGGTCAGTTAGGTGTGGAAGATTTTAATGCAGTTTGGACACCAATTTGCCTGTTTCACATCCAAAAAACAGCTGCATAAATGTCTGTTTTCTTTCCCAAATACATTTGTTAAATAGAAATATTTATTCCTCTAACAAATAAAAATGTTTGAAATTTATTACAGCTCAGGGTCAAATATGACACCAAGGGGAACAATCTGATTCAGCCTCAGACAGTTGCCAGGAAGAGGGATGGAGTCATGAGAACATAAGAAATAGGAGCAGGAGTAGACCACTCGGCCCCTCAAGCCTGCTCCACCATTTAATAAGATCATGGGTGATCTTCTTCTGTTTCAATTTCCACATTCCCATCTAACCCCGGTAACCTTTGATTCCCTTGCCTAACAAGAATCTATCCACCTTTGCTTTAAAAACATTCAATGACCCCCGCCTCCTCCACCTTCTAAAGCAGAGAGTTCCAAAGTCACACAACCCTCTGAGAGAAAAAATTTCTCCTCATCTCTGTCGTAAAGGAGCGACCCCTAATTTTAAAACAGCGCCCCTTAGTTCTGGAATCACCCACAAGAGGAAACATCCTTTTGACGTCCACCTTGTCAAGGCCTATCAGGATCTTGCATACTTCAATCAAATCACCTAGTCGATGGCTAGGGACATGGTGTTTGTGATGGGGCCAGAGTCAATGGCCTCAGTCTTATTCGGAGGAAACTTTTTTGTGTTCGGTACTGGATATCGGACAAGCAATCTGACAATTTAGAGATAATGGAAGGGTTAAATGAGGTGCCACTGGAATAGCGCTGGCTGTTAAGAGCATACATGTGGAAACTGACATCGTGTTTTTCGATGTTGCTGCCTAGGGCCAAAGATAGATCCCTGGGGAACATCAGAGGTAATGGTGCAAGAGTGGGAAGAAAAGCCATTGCAGAGGTTTATCTGGTTTCAATTGGATAGTGTGGCGGACAAGAGAGAGACAGGCAAACTGTACTTCTCACTGCCTGCGCATAAGCAGAAGGTGTTTTGAATTATTTTTAAAGTATGTGATGGCATGTTTCCCAAAAGTTTCCCAAGCCCCTCAGTTTGTGCGATCCAATTTAGTAATAATCCACAGCAAACTCGTGCTATGATTAACTCAGGGGGTTAGTTTATTTCGCATTCAAAAACCAAGGGGGAGGAGTGTTAGCAACTTCCCACCCTGCAAGACACACAGACACACACAGAGACAGATACACACACGCACAGACAGACACACACACACACATACACATGCACACTCTAAAGGGTGGATAGAAAAAGGAGTTTTACAGTACATGAACCACAGAAATTAATATTAGTTGAGATGATTTCCAGAGTCCGAGAAGTCAAAGTCCAGAGGGTATTTCCTTCATGGTGGGGGGTCAGTTCCAATGAATTTCTGGTTGGTGATAACAATACAAAAGTCCTTGAAACAAGTGACGCTGCAGCACAATGGGCTTTCTGCACCTAGACCGCTTGGTAGGCATTGATCAGGGACTTTTAAAATCAAGTAGGTTTCATGGAGTTGAGAGGTGATAATCTACTGGTTGCTCAGCCAGGGCTGCTTGAGTCCTTTCCAGTTGATGTTATAACAGAAGCCTGAGGATTCTTCAGTTCTCAGAGGCATTTAGAGATTTCAAAGTGGTCACTCAAGTCATGTGACCTTCTTTCTCCACAATGATTTCCAAAAAGGGGATGCTTATCCAGTGTCTCGAACTGGCTTTGATTTCAGGACTGATACTGACCCGATCATTAGTTGTTGAAAGAGTTACCATTCATAATGAAGGTCTGGTGTTGGGAAGACATTGTCTAGGCAGACCCACTGACATGGCTAGCAAGTTGAACTTATCAGATGCAAATAACATCCCTTTGGTTCCTTTTTGAAATGGGCCTGGACAGTCCCAGGTGTGATATGAGTCACTTAGCAACTCTGCAAGCATAATGAGTTTTGATATGTGAGTCTCCTGGTTTTTTGTGATTACAAGGTGTCTGTACAATGAGGGGTGAAGTACCATCAGCTGAGAAAAGTGTTAATTTGTTCTTGTAACTCCTGGGGATATCAGGCAATGGGCCAACCCTGTAATCATGTGACTTGTATCAGTCATCTTTTTTGGTTTAGCAGAAAGTCCTTTAAAAAAAAAACAATAAGAAGAATAAAGTTCTGGATTTCTTTTCATGTCCCGGGGACCCAACAATAGATAGGAATGGAACTAGTTGAGTGTGATCCCACCCAGCTGGACAATGGTGGAGAGGAGTTGGAGGAGGATGGTGCGATCAACTGTGTCATCCAGGTTGAAAAGGACAAAGATGGGCAGTTTAGCTTTACCATAAACATGTAGGATTTAATTTGCATCTTTGATAAAAGCTATTTCGGTACTGTGATGGGGCAGAAACTTGATTGGATGCATTCAAACGTGGAGTTCCAGGAAAGATAGGGAGAGATTTGGGAGGAGACAACATGTTCAAGGACTTTGGATGGGGAAAGGGAGGTTGGAGATGAGATAGTAGTTTACAAGAACTGTGGGATCAAAGGTATTTTTTTGAGGAGGGGTGAAGATAGCAGATTTGAAAGTGAGAGGGATAGAGAATCATTAACAATTATAGCTGACATGGAAGTCAGAAAAGGAAGTTGAGTGATCAACAGTTTAATGGGAGTAGTGTCAAGGGAGTTGGAGGTGGATTGCATAGGATAAAGGACTTTGGAGAGCATGTTCAGGGAGATAGGAGAGAAGCTGGAGAACAATCTGAGTTCAGAGGTAGGGAAGGGAGTTGGAAAGTGAGAGCAGAATCCTTAGAGGAAGTTTGGTCTGTGGACTGGAGAAGGGAAAGCAGAGGCAGATATACCTATGGACTTAATCTTAGTGACAAAGCAGTCAATGAGCTTCTCGCATTTATTGTTGAAGGTGATGGTGGGGGAAACAGAGGAGAGCAGTTCAAGGAGTCAAGTTGCAGAAATAAAAGATGCCAGGGCTTATCTTTGGATTCCAGGTTGAACTTGGAATAATGAGTAGAAGAGAGCATGACTCAATGGTGCTTTATGTGGTCCAGATAGATCTAGAACTGAATGGCAAGCCTGTTTAGGTCTGTATCCCTTTGTTTTTAAAGTAGTGGAGATGAGGACTGTCCCAGGGGATGGCCAGGGTGACACTGAGCAATTATTTTAATGGTGCCCAGAGCATCAAAGGTGGAGGTGAGAGTGTGGTTGTGTAGGTCAGCAGTTGCAAAAAGGTGAGGTGAACAGACGGCCAAAGGCCAGGCAGTTGGGATTTTGAAATGCAGTTTAAGTGAATTAAGAGTGTCAGAGATAGAAGAAAGCAGGTTTGGTAAAGGGAAAGGAGTGTGGGTGGGCAATGATACAAGGGAGTGATCAGAGCTGGCCTTACCTGTGATTGATATGATGGGAATAGTGAGCCCAAAGGAGATGATAAGGTCAAGTGGATGGCCATGAATATGGTTTAGGGAGTTTACATGAAGGGAGAGATTAAGTGAGATAAGAGGGCAGTAAAGAAAACATGATGACTTGAAATCACCTAGGATGAGAAGTCACTCAGTGCAGAGAAAGCAATGAGAACATTTTATGGGACTTGAGTGGGTGGTAAAGAACAAGGATTTTAAATGAGGTGAGGGGTAGGGAAAATTGAAATGCTCAAAGAAAGAGCATGTGCTGAGGAGTAAAGGAACAGATTAAGGTGTGATATAGCCAGACCACCACCGCAATAGTCTGGATGAAGCAAGCAGCAGAAATTATAACCAGGTGGAGAAGTTTCCTTTTGGGGAAGGCACCATCACCCTTCAGCCAGGTTTCTACCAAGGCCATGATATCGAGGCAATTGGCTACAATAAGGCCATACAAGGTGAGGGCCTTGTTCAGGCATACAGACATTTTGAAGGGCGATGTGAAGTGAAGCAGAGGCAGAATCCACAGGAACAGCTCTGGGAGGGATTGGTCGGATCAGGAGGAGGTTGGCAAGATTAGCTCCCAGTGGGAAAGTCAGCAAGAGAGAAGGATTGGGCAGCATGGGTTTCTGCTCTTAAGGAGACAGTGAGAAGTGCCTCAATAGGTCCTTTGGAGGATGCCAAGAATGGAGCTGCAGGCTTACATAAGAAGAAGTCAAGCCTGCGACAGAAGTAGGAGAATAGGGATGTCAGGTTGTGCTGAAGGATGGGATAGGAATTTGCAAGAGTAAAGTATCCAAGAATGGAGTAAGGAAAGGAGGCATGATGACAGGAGAGAGGAGTATAGGAAGGGTAAATAGAAAAGAAGTGAAAAAAAGGGGAAAGTGGAAATAGAAGTGATGGGCTTGAGTACTAAGAGCTACCATCAAAATTTGCATGCAATATGCAACATTAGACATGGTATCCTCTATGTACAATGTTAAGCTCCCTGCATTAACAATATGTTATATATCTATTTGGAAAAGTGTCTTAGAGCTATCCATACAACATCTCCACTTTGACCTTGGATCCTTATGGACCATAAAAACATATGTACATTTCACAGAGAAAGTGCCAAACCTGTACCAATTACTCATAGGACTTAAGGGTAGTTTATATTATTGATACAAATTGCCTGGAAACTGGGATAAAATTACCCAAATACATTTCGTTGAAAAGAAATCTTCATACCAGCTGCCGACAGGGATGTTTTCCTCTCTCTCTAAGCTGGATTCAACCCAATCTGAAAGGTAATCAGTAGCACTCTGATTGTGCGAAGACAGCAGAATTAGGCAGTGCTCTTGTGCGGCATAGGGCATGTCTGTAGGAGCTGAGAAAAGGGCTAACTTGACCAAATTTTCCAAGGACAATTCCTTCTCCTTAATTTGTTCAGGTCTCTGCCCAAGGGAAGTTAATATAGAGGGCACGTCCAGCAGCACAAATGGCAGGGGATAGGAATTTTGGCTAGCCTGCAACTCTGGTAAGTATTGCTACTCATCATTAATGGCCAGAAGAAGGAATTTATAGAAAATTTGCTCTTCTGAGGATGATACATTGAGACCCTACTGCATTGGGTGCAGCAGAGTATGTCTCTGGGAAAGCCAAATGCAGGCAGCACAAAAATATACATGTAATCTGGTTGCAAAGGGAGTGGGTACTAAAGGAATGTCACCATCAAGTATGCCCACCATCACCTATTATTGGGATAGTGTGGCATTAAGAAAAGTTATGAGCTGCAGCGGACTCAGAAGGTAGCATGCACATACGTCTAATTAGTCCAATGTTAACGGCACCAGTCACCCCTCCACACATACCCGCTTGCGCGAACAGTCACGTGACTCTCAATACAACTCCCCTCAACTTGTGTGATTCAAATCTCCAAAATCCATACCCATTAAATTAATTTAAGATCCGACTGTGACATCTGCATTCAACAATGGGAGACAGTGAAATTGTGCAAGAATCAAAATTTTAATAGTGAGTCAATTGCCTGAATTAACAATAAAAATGTGACACCCTCTGTGATCGATGTATCCTTTCTCTTCCTATGCCTACTTCTTCAATGTAGTGCTGCCACTGTGGCTTCAGCAGAAGTTGTGGGATCACCTTTCCCAGTGCCCCGTGGTGCTATTGGCTGATGAAATTTAGGGTTCTGAGCTTGTGAGCCTGCCCCTCCCAGGGGCAGTGTGAACCAGCTGCAATCGAGGCATCATGGCAGATATTGGTAGAGAGAGTAGCAACGGATGAGACGGCAGATGCTCAGAGAAACATGTCCCACCATTCTGCCGCCTTCACAGGAGAGCCGAACTGTGGAGATCAGTGATGCCTTCGAAGCCCCGATCTAGACTCTCCATGATCTTATCAAAATGGGCTGAAACACTCAGCCAGGGCAGCCGCTCCCTGAGCCTGCTGCAGGAGGCCATGGCTGCGAGCCATGTAATATATAACTGGCAGTCTATAATTTCCACATGCTCCAAAGGGGATTGTAAAGTTGAAACAGCTTGCATCATCAGGAATGTTGAACACTTCCTCTCTAATACAGTAAATGCGTGCCAGGCAGTCCTGCCAATATCTCAGCCAGTTGCTGCTGTGCCTTCAGTGTTCTCCTTTTCAGTGTTGGCCCCAGGAGCTCTACATCTCTGCCTTGAGCAGCACAGCTTGGAGATGACAGTATTTTGTGTCATGTAATCTCATCAGCTGTCCCATCAACCATTCTGTGCTCTTGCTCACATGTGCCATGAGAGTAACCAAGTGCCATCCCATTCACCTCTCAACTTGGACCAAACGAAGTGCTGCTATCTGACCAGCTGCTATCCACACTGGTGTCTACAACATTGATGCAACATCAAAAAGTATCAGCTCCTCTGAGGAATCATTGTCCTCTCCCATCAGGAGCTCCTCATCCTAAAGGAACGGTGCTGAATGAGAGAAGAAAGTGACAATATTGGGTAATGGCACATTGAGAATGTTGGTCTGCAAATTAAACCATTCATAAGGATTGACAATATTCTGAGATCCAGTGTAGGTGATGCGGTTTTGTGGGAGAGATATATGAGGCAGAATTTTCCCGTTGGTGTGCCGAGGCCAGCCCCGCATATTAATGCATAAAATAACGCGCGGTGACATTGGGCGAATGTCCCAACGTCACCATGCACTATCACGATATTTCGCTGGGTGGGCGTGCGATGATGTCCGACACGCGCCCGCCATTAATTAATGGGCCACTTAAGGCCCTTGACTCACCAGTCAACGCTGATTTTTCGGCGCCCGTGCAATCTTCAGGTCTGCGCCCGCTCCCACTCCACTCCACGCGCACCTCCCCCCACCTCTCCCCCGCCGCCAACCAGAAAATTCAGCCCCTGAAAGATTATGCTGTCATCCTTGTCCACTGGGTGGCCAGCCTCACCATTGCCAATGCTGAGGGAACTTGATATCCTTCTGATCTCAAGCACCTCCTCCTCCACCAGGAAAACCTGAATACTTTCTTGCCATCCTGCACTGGGCATCACCCTCTCTTGTGCTCTCTTCTCCTGCAAGGGTGGCATGATACAGCCATGAGCGGAATGCAGGCATCTGAAGGATGCAGCACTGTCAGTGAGGATGAGAATCAGGCATGTGCATGAAGAGTGTGATTGCAGTAATTGGTAGCGGTGGAGGGAGGGAGTAATAGGTGATCATGCCAAGGAGCGTGAAGGCAACAGGTGTATTGACTCTGTCCAAATGGTCATGACGGGAGTTATGTAGGGAAGTCGAATTATTTGAGCGGATTAGGACTGACAAGATGACGTGAGACAGGATCTTGGAGATTATAAAACAAAAACAGAATTACCTGGAAAAACTCAGCAGGTCTGGCAGCATCCGATGCTGCCAGACCTGCTGAGTTTTTCCAGGTAATTCTGTTTTTGTTTTGGATTTCCAGCATCCGCAGTAGTTTTTTGTTTTTATCTTGGAGATTATAGTTGTATGACCACCTCTGCTGACCTGATCAGGTCATTGACCCACTTGTGACACTGAACCTATGACCTAGGGGTCACAATCTGCTGCTAGCCTTCTCCCCCAACTGCAGAAAGGCCTTCTAACTGGTCAGTAGGACAGAAAAGTGGCAAGTGGAATTCAACTCAGAGAAGAGTGAGGTGATGAATTTGGAGAGGTCAAGACAAAGGATTATACAATAAATGGAAGGCTACTGAGAGGTGTAAAGGAAGTGAGGGTCCTTGGAGTGAATGTCCACAGATCCCTGAAGGTAGCAGGACAGGTTAATAAGGTGGTTAAGAATGCATTTGGAACCCTTTCCTTTATTAACTGGGGCATGGAATATAAGAACATGGAAGTTATGCTGAAACTATATAAAACATTAGTTAGGCCACAACCTGAGTACTGTGTGCAGTTCTGGTCACCTCATTACAGTATCATGGTGCAGAAGGAGGCCATTCGGACCATCGAGTCTGCACTGGCTCTTAGAATGTAATTGCATTAGAGAGGGTACAGAAGAGATTTAAGAACATAAAAAATAGGGACAGGAGTAGACCATTCGGCCCCTCGAGCCTGCTCCGCCATTCAATAAGATCATGGCTGATCTTCTTGCGTTTCGATTTCCACATTCCCATCTAACTCCGATAACCTTAGATTCCCTTGCCTATCAAGATTCTATCTACCTCTGCCTTAAAAATATTCAATGACCCTGCCTCCACCGCCTTCTGAGGCAGAGAATTCCAAAGTCTCACAACCCTCTGAGAGAGAAAAAAAAAATGCTCCTCATCTCTGTCCTAAAAGGGCGACCTCTAATTTTAAAACAGCGAGGGTGTTGCCAGGACTGGAAAATTGCAGCTATGAGGAGAGATTGGATAGGCTGGGGCTGTTCTCCATGGAACAGAGGAGGCTGAGGGGAGATTTGATTGAGATGTACAAAATTGTGAGGGGCCTGGATAGAGTGGATGGGAAGGGCATTTTTACCTTGGCAGAGAGGTCAGTAATGAGGGGACGAGATTGAAGGTTAGAGGGAAGATGAGGAAATGTTTTTTCAGAGGGTTGTGACAGTCTGGAACTCATTGCCTGAAAGGGCATTAGAGGCAGGATCTCTAAACTCGTTTAAAAGGCGTTTGGATATGCACCTCAAGCACTGTAACCTTCAGGGCTATGGCCCAAATGCTGGAAAGGGGGATCAGGCTGGGTGGCTCGTTTTTTGGCCAGTGCAGACATGATGGGCCAAGTGGCCTCTTTCTGTACCATAAATATTCAATAATTCTGTGATTCTTAGTGGTAGCAGCAGACTTCTATTTTTGACTGGTTGGGAGCAGCACTTCCCTCCTGCTCCTTACAGCAGGGCTTCCAGGACATCAGTGAATCTGGATTTGTGCTCCTGCCAGCAGGGGAAATCATGGCAGGCGGGGGCACTTAATTTGGCAGGAGGCAAAAAACCTGTTCCCTGGAGGTGGGATAAAGTGTGAATTTTGTTCTCCTAACTTTCAAGGCAGGTTAAAGGTGGGTCGGGTTTTCCAACGAATTGCGTCGGGACCCCCATTTGCATTCATTAGCATCTCATGCATGCTAATTAAAAGGCCACCTCACTGGAATTAAGTTTGCTGTCCAAATTAATTTCCCCACCAGCGAGAATTTAGTACATTCAGCTTTACGACTATATATAAGTGGTGTGCACCTGGTGAGCTTCACTTCTTCCACGAATTTGAGGTCAGGAGTTGTTGCTTTCTCCTTCTTGGGGACCTTGCATAACTTCACGAGTGCCGTTAGCAAATACTGCACCAAGGCAGAACAAGGGAGGCAAGCGAAGGAAGGGGTTAGGGTGGAAGGGTGGAGCAAAGGCTGGACAGGGGAGGCAAGGGAAGGAGGGGGTTAGGGTGGAAGGATGGAGCAAAGGCTAGACAGGGGAGGCAGGGGAAGGGTGGGGAGAGTGTCCGGGGAAGTGAGGGGTTGAGCGTCCAGGAGAGTGTGTCCCGGAAGGGTGGGGGAGATTGTCCGGGAAAGGGGGTGAGAGTATCTGGAGAAGGCAGAGAAGAGTGTCATAGAGGATGGGGTAGTGGTGTCAACGATGGGGTCTGGGAGGGGAGGCGGGGGTGAATTCAGGAGGGAACAGTCAGAGTGAGAGGGGGGAGCAGAATGTGGTGAAGGTCTCATTGGGAGAGTCACAGAAGGGGATAAGACAGGTGGCTCAGATAACAGGAGGGGCCAGGGTCAGGGTGGGCAAGGGGATGGCAATGGGTGTTGGCTATGAGGGGAGGGAAGGCACGTGGAGTTGGATCATTGCAGGGTCCAGGGTAACAGAGGAAGTTTCAAGGGTGACAGAGGAGAGAGAAATAGTGATATTGGGTCAGTCAAGGGTGATTGGGGGAAGTTAGTGGGTGACTGGGGGAGGGTAGAAGGTGGTGGAGCGAGTTTGAAAGGTGATGTGCACCATTTTTCAAATCTGACCTTAGCCATGCAGGCAGTCAGTCAGTAAGATCCCTCGAGGTGGGAAGGGTGTCTTTTTGGGTGGGTGGAGTTCAAGGTCAGCAAAAATGGTCAACTGAAGGGAAAATATAATAATTAAGAGGCAACTGGGTGTCAAACATGCTCAGTTGTGTTCTGCTGTCTATGGTAAAGCTACATTGCAGCAAATTTGTTCCCAACTCATGGGTCTCATAACATCGAGGTCCCAGGAAGGTGGGGAGCTGCTGTCCATTCTGTGCCATTTGCCATTGGCTAATTCAGAGGCAGGGATGAAGAGAGGGAGGGAGGTGGATGCCTCCAAGGGGCACGGCTGGTGGAGGGCAGCCAGCTTGCAACTCCAAACCTCCATCGTCCTGGATGAATGGTCGTGGCTGACAAGGCGTCATGGGGTTTGTCTTTCTATGCTGCCAAGGCAATGTGTCTCTATAGACTCTCAGGAATATAAGTGGAATAGTGTCAGAGTGAGACCTCTTACACCAGGCTCTCATCAACATGGTCAAAGAACAATGTCCCCATACACCGTCCTGTTTGAATGGGAGGAGCACCCATCTCTGGTCCTCCAGAATGTTCTCTACCTGGAAGTGGTGGGGTGGGAATGTCATGTCTAGACAAGGCCAGGCAAAGGGCTTATTGCTGGGCTGCTGGCTTTGAGATAGAGGTAGACCTGTAAAGGGCATGCTCACTAAATGTATCACTTCAATTCATTCACACATCCACTGAGGCATCAGTGATGCAGGCTGCAGGCAACACTGCCTTGGTAATTATAGTATAAGGGTCTGGCACATACAGGATTAGGATGGGACTGAGTATAGTACTGCCCATATAGTGATGTAAGAAGCCACATGATCCAGACCCAGAGGTCACTGTGGTGTTGGACAGTGATGTGCAAAGACCTAAACATGGAGATAGCTCCTAACCTGTACTGACATGTGCAAATAATTTTACTTTTTAATAAAGACTTACAGTTAACCTAATGAAGGCTATGAAGACTTCTTTAAGACATACCATTCTGCAACCAACACCCTCCCAACATGGTGGCAGATTGGATACAAAAATCTTCAACCTCATTAAAATGCTGAAAGAAGACGAAATGCTGGAAGGCTAAGAAAAAAACTTCAAATAAAATTCTAAACTGAGAGAAGCTCCCAACTGAAGCTGAAGGCGCAGAGAAAATTTGCCAGAAAACGGTCCAGAGAAAAGGCCTGGAAGCTGAAGGCAGAAATTTTTACTGCAGCAGAAGACTCCATTGAGTCTCCCTTGGAAGTCCAGCTTCAGAGTATACAGTCCACAGAGACTCAAGGGTGAGCCAAGTCTTTTGAAGTTGCAGGCTGCGGCTAGTCCTGAAAACCTTTTCCCTGATTCAGAGTCAGAGGCACTGTTGAAGGAAAGCCCATCACTAAAACCCAATTCCCCAGTCAGAGCTTCAACACATGGCCTCCGCATTTGTAAAATAAGAAAAAAACAATTAATTATTTCGGCTTTTGGGAACGTCGCGGCCGTCCAGCTCAGAAAACGGCAAGCATAACTTTAAATTCGAATGCCTCATTACTCATCATAGCAAAGCACAGAACAAAAGAAATCGGCACACAGCTGATCTGGGCAGCCATTGCTTCTTCAAGAAGTGCGCCAACACTACTTTGCAGAGCCCACCAAAACCAGCCAGTATGGGAACCCCCCTTGTCTCAGAGTCAATGGCAACACCATCTTGAAAGCCTGTAAGCTCATAAAGCTGCACATAAAATTAAAAATCTTTAACATGGGTCACAATGCAACACATCCAACTCAACCTGGACTAACCGAAGGCCCAGACCAGTTACAAAATTGGGGTCTTTGGAGGAAAAGACTTTTAAGAGACAGCATCGTTTCTGGTTTAAATAATAAGTCAGAAGAAGAGCAGGTGAACACACTGCTTTACTTTATAGGCCCAAATGCAGACATTGTAAGACAAGGTATTAATGGGTCATCTGACAAATTCAAGAATGTTTTAAAATCTTCTGACTTTTATTTCAACTTCGGGAGCAATACAGTACTGGAAAGAGCTAATTCCAATAAGAGAGTCCAACTGCCAAGGGGACCTATCGATTCCTTCATAAATTATCTCTACAGGATGGCAGAGGAGTGTGAACATGGAGATTTAAAGTTCAAAATCATCAGAGACAGAATAGTGATACACTCTCTGACCTCCTACAAGCTAAAGAAGATCTAATCCTGGACAAAGCAATCCAGATAGTTAGACAGCCAGAACTCCGTGAGCAGCACAGGGCAATCTTAAGAGGAGAGAATAAAACATGGTGCAGGGGCCAAACCTCAGTCCAGTTTGTCAGGCCACAAAGACGCAGGGACATTCCAGTCAAGGAAAGCAATTCCTTAGCTGTCCAGCAGAGGGACCGTGCCAGCAGTGGGGTGTGAAGCACCCTCGCAGGAGAGATCAGTGTTCCTGCGAGTACAGTCCAATGGTTCCACTGTAACAGGATTGGACCCTATGGCAAACTGTGCAAATCAAAACCCCAGAATACACTGAAGGCTCAAAAGTAATCCAAGAGGTTGAGACTGAAAACCCTTAAGAAACACAACCATGTTTATTAGGTGAGATCAAGGATTGTGGTTCCTCATTCTGGAATACAGACATCTTTGTCAATGACCATTTAACAAATTTTAAATGAGGTTCAGGCACCAGCGTGACAAGGGACCATGGCTCAAAGGCTCAAATCACTTACCAACTTCCTTATAATTCTTTCTGCTATTCTTTCCCCATGTCAATGTCCAGCTGACCACTGAGTGCTGAATTCTCACTAGTTTCGGATAATCTAAATATTCAAACAATCTGTATAATGTAAACTGCTGGGTAAAATCATTCAAGAACTCTTCGGTCTCTAATCTAACATATATTAAGCTCCTAGGCCCCTTGTCCAACAACAATGGACACTCTGCTTTAAAAGCCCTGAGGAATCCAACTTCCAGTCATTGGCATGATCCTGGAACCACTGAGGTATGGCAGCAAACAGATCTTCAAACTGATATACATCATCCATAACCAGCCTTTCTCTCTCCTGGGCAAGGATGTCTGCGTAGCTTTGGATCTCCTCCAGGTGAGGAGGATGACAAGACAATCACTGTCATTAGCCAAACAGAACTGCATGGTCCAGGAACTCAAGCACTAAAGAGCATTCAGGCTCTGACTGCAGCTCTGAATTCTCTTCTCTCTTTGCGGAGCAGTTTTGTCCATTCTCAATGCAGGCCCCAGAAAACCCCAGTGGCCAGAGCAGCCTACCATCCATGAGATAACAACAATGCATCCAGTAGAAGTGGTACAAGAGAGTGACCAGCAGCCCAAGAAGCCTCTACCAACTACGACAATGGAACAGCTGGTGAATACAGCAACCACCGTGCACACACTGCAGCTTCCAGCCAGCATGCCAGGACCACAAGGGATACTGGAACCTGATAGCAGTCTCCCACCATCGACAACAAAAAGCAGACCTGAGTGTATCACTAAACCTTCTTCTCACCACAGGAACACTCTTCCTCAGCCACAGAGGGCATTGGGATGGCCTACATGTAGAAAGAAGAAAAGCAAGGAGCAATGTAGATACGAGTACAATGTTCGTCCAACCCAGAAAAAATGATTTAGAGTAGCAGCAATCATTGATCAACACAACAGCTGAACTGACCAAGTGTGGTTCAACATGAAGGAATGGAAGAAAAGAATGAAAACATACCCAAATGCTGGTGCAACCTCCAAACCAACAACAAGAACAAGAGCCAAGGAGCCTACCACTCTTCCGACAGAATGCTGAACAAAAGAAGGAAGGGCTATTAGGCCTCCAGGCCGCCTGAACCTGTAAACTCATGGACTTGAAGTAGGGAGAGGGGATAGTGAGAATGTTGTAATAATGCTAATACAGTGACAGCAATAACGTAGTAATAGCAATAATGTGGTGACAACAATGGAAATACCTGAGACTGATAACAATGTGAGAAACAAAGTAAACTAATGTAACTCCATATACACTGGATAAAGACTTGGGGGAGGTTTAGCATAAGGGCCTGGCACACACAGGGTTAATGTGGGGCTGAGTACAGTACCATCCACACAGTGATGTAAGGAGGCACATGACCCAGATCCGGGGATCAGTGTGGTGTTGCTGGGAGATGTGTAAAGACCTAAACATGGAGATAGCTCATAGCATGTACCAACATGTTTAAATGGTTCTACTTGTTAATAAAGACTTACAGTTAACCTACTGAAGACTATGAAGATTTCTTTAAGACATACCATTCTGCAACCAACACCGTCCCAACAATAATGGCTCTCATCCAGATGAGGAGAAGGAGGGCCTATCACCAATTGGCACAGGGCCAGGAGGAGCAAGGGTCTGAGCAGCAAGAGGCAGCAGGACCTCTAGAAGGTCAAGGTGCAGGCAAACATGGACCATTGCAATGGCAAGCTTTGGGTCTATCACAGGTGGTGCTCTTATCTAGAGATCAGTGAAAGGCAATACCAGAGGCGCCTTCAGATATCCCAGGATATGGTTGCTCATATCTGCCAGCTCCTCTAGTATGCGCTGCAGCCACAAGGACTCTGGAGTAGTAAAGTGGAGCTCCTGGCCTCCATTGAATAAATGTCTGTCTGAGTGCCCTCTAAATATGGTGCCAGGACCTTCGATCCCATGAGGTAATGGCGGCGTGGGTGACTTCCTGCCTGCCCCACCACAAGATTCACCAAGCTCCTCACTGATGCATAATTAATTAGCTAAAAAGTAGACAATATCACACGTTCACTCGGCCCGCCACCCAGTGGGAATCACTCCGACTTTCCCTCCTGCCGGGCTTAGTCTCTGGGATGCAAAATTCCATCCACTGTCCTGTCATTCTGAGGGATAAAAAAGTTAGCACTCAGTATCAGGGACACCTCACACCACATGGCACATGACATATTTTATGTTTCTTTTTTCCGCTAAGGATACCCAAAAGTTGCTCTCTGCTAAACATTTTCAAGACGATTTTGGATGGAGGTTATGTAGCTTTGAACTCTTCCATTTCTCAGTGCAGCAACTTGTCCCTTTTCAGGCATAGAAGATCCTCCAACGGAAAACATTCATGTGAAGTGAGTCAAATGTACATATGAGACATCCATTGCAGCAGCTGACAATTTCAGTGAGACAAACACTTACCTACTTAACTGCCGCTCCCTAGCCTGCTGTTGCACATTTGAGCTGTTTTTTTAAAGGTTGCTCTCTGGTTTCCAAGAATTTCGATACCTCCTCACTGCCCCCCACCCCCACCAAACCCCCAGCAAATGATTTCCCTGGATATCCTCCAATAGATGTATGATTGATCAATTTTCATAAAATTCTGCTGAACTGAGCTCTTATTAACATTGACAGACACAATTTATGCATGATTCATTGGCTGAAATCTGGTGCATTTCATATATGAAAATTTGGTGCCTAGTTTTTCAAATTTGGGTGCAATTTCTAATCTTAATCTTAAAATTGGAACAAAATGGGTTACAAGTGAATCCAGGATAGAGGGTTGTAAATCTGTGAAATGTATTGCAGAATGAAATGAAATGCAGAATTAATCAAAGGTTTTGAAAGGGAAACATAAACTAACTTGGGATGAACAGTAAAGGGATATAAAGAAAAAGCAAGAGATTGGGATTTAAAAGATAAATGGCTAACAAAATGGAGGAAGCTAGTTTAATCGGCCAAGTAGCCTATTCCTGTTCTATGTATTGTATATTCACATATGAATTCAGTTATCCTGAAGTTGGTAACATAGCCTGCTGGACTTGTTTACGAATTTTAATAGACTTTTATTCTTGAGGTTATTTCTCAGGTCTGCATATGCTGAATAATAATAAAAAATGTAAATTTACCAAAATGCCTCAATCATAAAATAAAACCGTAAGCTGGGTATAATTTGGTTTCAATTAAACCAAACTAAATATATATATAAAACCACATGTGAGAATTCAAGTGCAATGTAAGATACACTTATTTTTTCATAACATTTCTCAAAGCACACATTATATTACAACTGTATTAAGCAGTTAAGTTGACCTCACAAAGTTATTTATATAACTGATGCAACCAATTTAGCTAGTTTTTTTTATTCAGCTACAAGTCATAAGTTCACTCTTAGTCCGATCTGTTCAAATTGGCCAAACTCACTTTGTGCCTATTTATGTGGTATCTGAAATTATTTCTTTTCACTTCTCTATAATGGCAATAAAAAAATCAATAATAAAAAAGTGTGAATTATCGCTTACGAATCATATAGCATTATGTCTGGAAATTATTTAAAACCCAATTTAAAATTGCCCAGATGTGTCACTAGTTTATCAATAATACATCTGAAAATAATATATTGGTACCTGAAAGTACTACTGTTGTAAAATATAGGCCTATGACTTATTGGAGCGAGACACTTCAGTAGCTTGACACCAATAGTTTGTAATTTGACCTCTTTATAAAATAACAACCAGAATATTTCTAGAGGCTTCCAGCATTTATAACTAATGAGCCTTCACAATAATGAAAGAACATTGAATGTTGATATTTAACAACCGGGTGGTGACATGTTGTCTCAAGTAATTTGTCAACCTTCACAACTACTGCGAAACAAGTACTTTTACTGCTTCCAGGAAATTACGTATAATTGTGCTGCTCAGGCAACAGTTTCTGGCATGTGCAACGTTATGTCTTCTTTTCCAGAAGTTGGAAACAAACACACTTTAGACTCAAATGCTGGAGTTTTATAATGTATTTCATGCTGTTCCCCATGTGCCTGGTGGACTGATACATTGCTACTCGCACAGCCAGATCAAGAGTATTAGGCACTCTCGGCAAACCTGCAGCCTTGCGTCAGCCGTCCACCTCCCCAACCCCTGATTAACTTTTGACAATGAATATTGTGCATTAGTATGAATAAAAAATCTGCACTTATAATTACAGCTTTAATTTACATGAAAAAGGGGAATATGATTATACATTATCATTGTTCAACACTTTTGACAGGATAGGTACTAGAAGAAATGAACATTATAATGTGTAAAATGGCTCACATGATGTAATACTGTGTTCCTGCATCAGTAATTAGATGATTTTATGCACAATTTACACAAGCAATAATCATTATGATAGAGTGAGCTAGATTAAATTACGTTCTTTGATATTATTTATTGGTTCGCAGTTTTGCAAGTCATACAGATGTATGAATTTTTAAAACAGTTGTATAAACAGAATGAGAAATGTAATATGAAAATTTTGGGAAAGATTGCAATGTAGATACATGGAAATCCATGGACAGAATTTTGCCCTCATTGGGCGGGCGTGGCCAAGGCTGACCATCGCCCGCGATCGGGCCTCGACATCGATTTCACTCAGGCTGGCCAATCACCAGTGAAACATGCGCTGCAGCACTCAGCTCTGCTGGGGTGGGGGCGGGAGGAGAGCGAGCGTGGAAGTTCCTGCATAAGCATGGGTACGTACAATGAAAGCTCCCTGAGGCACAGAGCTGCCTCAGGGAGCGAAAGATTTTGAACTGTAAAAATAAAGATATTAAAAATAATGAAAACATGTCCCCTCGTACGATCGTGTCACATAAGCAGGAACATGTTAAATCTGAGTTTTAAACGTTTTAATGTTTTTTTTAATAGCTTGTCGAAACTTCATCCTGCCCGTGGATGAGGTCTCGCCAAAAATGCAAAGGCCTTTTCGCCCACCCGCCAACCGAACGGTGATGAGGTGATATGTTGAACCCATACTGTTCAGTGAATTCCTTAAACTCTGGAGGTGAATTGCATTCCATTTTCACATATTACTCTTTCAGGAATTCCTTGCTCATAGAACAGAACTTGTACTGCTGAGATGGTTGGTGTAGTTCTCAAATCCTTAACCTTTCAGATAAAAGGGAACATTGAGTCTGCAATTATGAGATACCATTTTTAATTGTGTGCGACTAAATCAGTTCCCATAATATGCCATGGTCTGGTTGGTACTTCACTGGCTATCATCTCCTCTTTCTGCTGTGTAGTCCTGTACTTCTGGCATTCATTGCATTCATTGAATGCAAAAACATTCTTTCGATGTTTTTGTCGAAGCCTGTCCCATGCACGTTGATCTGGCTCTGAGCTTACACTTCTCCATTCCCATGTGGCTTTGTATCACCTGGAGAAGTCCTATCTGCATTATTTTGGGTATGATTATTCTAGATCCAGACAGCAGAACGCCATCTAGTGGGATGTCATCTCTGATTGACCGATATTGCCATATTTCTGGCTGTTCTTCCTGCATCTTATCTGGCCATGCCTGGGTCACTTGCTGAGAGAACATCTGTAATGCTCCATCTTTGCTGGTCTCAAAACTTACTTGACTCAATTTCAGAGTTGTTACATTCACTAGATGATGGATCTTTATACCTAGATCTCTTATCTCATGTTTATCCTGTGGCGACAACCGAGATTGGGCATCTGCTAGCATTATTGCTTTCCCCAGCTTGTATTTCAGAGTAAAATCATAACTCTGAAGCCTCAAGAGCAACCTCTATGGTCTTGCTGGTGCTTTACGCAGATCTTTCTTATAGATCTGCTCCAGAGAACGATGATCACTCTCCACTTTGAACTTTCTCCCATAGAGATATGTATTGAACTTCTCACATCCATACACGACTGCCAAAAGCTCTCTTTCTATGTTGGCATATCTGGTCTCAGCTGATATTGGAGCTTTGGATGTGAATGCTATCAGTTTTCCCTCTTGTACCAGGGCTGCTCTCAATTCGTTCACAGAAACATCTACTTGCAGAATGTTGCAGTGTGACAGGCTTGTTTTCTTGCCAACTATTTTGGGTTTGTTGAAGCTCCTCTCATGTGATTCTAACCATTGGTACTCAATATATTCTGTCATCAGCTCTTATAGATTTGCTGTGTGTCCTGACATGTGAAATATGAAAGAATTCATGTACTGGATCAAGCCAAGGAAACTTCTCACCTCTTTCTTGTCTCTTGGAGCTTCCATCTCAGAAATGGCTGTGACTTTTTCAGGACGCGGCTTGGTTCCGTCAGGTGTTACACCATCCAAAGAACTGACATTCTGTCACCTTCCCAGTGCATTTGTCTGTGTTTAGTTTGATTCCAGCTTTCCTGATTCTCTCCATGGCTTCATGTAAATGGTGGTGATGATCTTTTCTCATTCACACCATAGATCTAGGTACCATAAGTTATGCCGTTTGATTGGCACCACATCCACAAACATTCACTCCCTCTACCATCAATGCACAGTAGCAGCAGTGTGTACCATCTACAAGATGCACTGCAGGAACTCACCAAGGCTCCTTAGGCAGCCTCAGTATGTCTCATCTATTTACTGCTGGGACACACCTTGGTTCACTTCAAGGCCAAAAGACAGGCACAGGAATCTGTACCAACCAAAGGGTGTGCTGAATGTTAACAGCAAAGATTCCTCATTAAGCTTTACATTCCAGTAGCCATTTCTGGCATCAAGCTTGCTGCAAACTTTTGCCCCTGCCAGTGCTGCTGAGATCTCTTCCAGTGTTAGAATGGGGTAGTGATTCCTCTTTATCACTTGATTAAGATCTTTGGGATTCAGTAAATTCTTAGCTGTCCATTTGCCTTCTCTCTTACCACAATAGAATTTACACAATCTATAGACTCTGTAACTCTGGTGACCACTTTATTTCCTTCCATTTCCTGGAGCTCTCTTCCAAGCTTTCCTTTGAATTCTATTGGTAGTTAATGTGAGGGATGAATCATTGGTTTCTTCATGGGTCAACAGTGATGTGATACTCAAAATCTTCAAAGCATCAAAACACTCTCGGTACATTTGTACCAGACCTTCCTTGCTTCTGATCAGAGGGCACTTTTCAATGGGTGTACTACCTTCAACCCTCAGTGTCACCTACTTCATCTCACAGTTTACTCAGATAAGTTGTAGCCCTTCACATTTGCTTAACCCCAGATATCAGGACCATCTGTTTCAGTGATGTAGAAGATACAATTAACATCTTTTCCTTTGTGTGTCTCTCTGATTTGGGTTGTTCCTAGCTGTTATATCTCCATTCTCCCATATGCAGTTAGCATGACATCATTCGCTTTCAGAGCATCTTTCCTTGGGTACCCATTTTCTTTTAAAATTTCAGGTAAGACTTTCTGGTATAATATGAACAGGACAATGTTACTCTGTGTTCCAATATCAAGATTCAGCTTCAGATTTATCGCTGTGGGCTTATTTCTCACCCTCTTCCTGATCTGAATGATTTGTGTGAATTTCTATTCTCTGGGAAATGTCGCATCTAGCCATTTCATGCAGTTGTATGGCTCCTATGCTTCCTGTGTTCTCAAACTCATCATCATCTTCCAGGGTATGGATGTTTTGGTTTCCTTTATTTCTCATTTTCCGTGTTATTCTGACTCCAATAACTGTTCACCATCTTCTTTCTTTGTTCTGCACATATTTTCCCATTAACTGGGCTTTCCACAAACTTTGCAGCTAGATCCATATGTGGGACATTTCCTTCTGTCTGTCAACTCATGTGGTCATCCAAAGCTCTTGCACATCTTCCTCTCTGGTGTGTATTCTTCGGTTGCTGTTTCTCTGCACCACCCTGCTGCCTTTCTCTTAACTTAACTGAAAGCTAGCTGGCTGAGTAGTCAGCATCTTCATCTGTCTACTTGTGGCTTCATGTGCTCTGGCGGTGATTATGACCTGCAATACTGTGAGTTTGTCCTTTCCAATTAAATCTTTTTATACCTCAGGGTATGTAGAGCCTCAAGTGAGCTGAAGTAGCAGCCTTTCATCTGTGTCCTCATATTTATATTTTCTGGTTGTCTTTTTCAACCTTGTTGTGAAATTGTCAACAGGCTCACCTGATTCCTGCCTCAGGCCTTGTAATTCATGTCGGTAGGTCCAATTATTTGATTTTGGCTGCAGATGTGTGCTGAATTTTTCAAAAAAAATTTGCCTGGGTTTCTGCTGGCATCTTCACATAGCTGCTAGCTATTAAACAAATTTAATTTGCTATCCTGCCCGCTAAAAGATGTAACTGACCTTTTCTTCTTCACTAGTGCTTTTTAGAAAGCTACTGAATATCAGTCTACATTTTTCCCTAAACTTCTCATATGCTTCCATGACATCATCAATCTCCCAATTCATCATGGACTTGAGCTGTGTGCTTATTGCTGCAACATCCATTTCATTTTTGCATCATTCACCCAGTTTTTCTCTCTCTCACTGACGTTAATTCAGTTTGGTTTTTCAATCGATTTCAGCATCAAATCCATTTGAAATGTTTGGATTTTTTCTATTATGACCATGGGAGGAGATGTCGAAATGACTCCCCTATTCTACCACTCTAGGTCTGACCACAACAAAGTTTTATGTGAATGTAGAAAGGATGTACTTTGCCAATACTGCAGGAGTACCACTATTTATGTTTTTAGGTTATAAAGAATTAGTCAGGCAGGTTTTCTGAGTTTAAATAAAGAATAAGATAAGTTTGTTGAAACTATTTACTGAATTTAAAAAACCTAAGTAAAATGCAACCACCATTCATTCATCACGCACATTGCCTGGGCCAACACATAAACTACTACAGGTTCTGGGATAAGAGGATAGACTTAAACAAACAGCCAAGATAATTAATAGCAATACCTTGAAAGCAGGAGATCCCAACAGAGAAAGTCTCCCCAACTGGTTCCAATCTCAAGGTCATCTGAGAATCAACATCCTAGAATTTCAATTACAAGAAACCTTACAGCCTGTTGAGAAACCTTCACTTTACAAGATTCAGGCTACAACATCAAAGCATCAACACCATCCAAGAAACTACAGGCCTGCCTCAAGGGAGACCAGAGCCTATAAATCTGAAACTGACATAACTATAAGCTTCTTCTTTGAAGAAGATAAAACAAAGGAGTACATGGCTAGCTGTTCTTTGGCTGGTCTCGATGCAGTGATTCCACTTTGCAGCAATTTTGTTCAGTTGTCTTGCTGGGTGAGGTTGTATGAGGCAGATTTTCATGTTTTATTCCCAAAAGATCTCACTTTACAATAGGTTTCTCTTCTTAGGATGGTTATTTTTCAAATCCGGGCTCAATACTTTTGAGAGAGAGAGAGACAGAGAAGGCAAACAGATTTAACCTGTTTTTAGTACAGCATTCTGATCTCTGAGCTCTGACTTGGTAAACAGTCCTTAAAGTATTCTGCTGGCTGTATATTCCAGAGTACTTTGATTAATCCATGGTCTGCTGCAGTCATTGCTTTTAGAATTGCATTTTAAGGTCTCATCTCAGAAACTTCTGTAAAGTTTTAGGGTAGTGTAAAAGCCAACATGAGGTGGGTCTTCCACGCTCCCCAGGTGGCTTGAGTGTCTGTACCTTTTCATCCCACTTGATGGAATGCAAGCTTGCATATTGTAGCTGGCTGGCAGTGCTCCATTGTCTTAATAGGATTTCAGTTTTTTTTAAACCAGCCAGAAAAAGAATTAGAAATTGTATCTTTTTAAAAAATAAGTACATCCTCATAACATTTACTTGCAGACAAACACCGCCATGATGTTATGTCTTCTGGTTCCCATAAGTTAGAAATAATAACACTTCAGTCTCAAAATGCTGGAACTTCATTGAGTGTATGTATTGCTGTTATCCATGTGACTGGTGGACTGCTATGTTGTTACTTGGCATTTGACTTCAGTGCAACAGTGAATGTGGCACCCCAGGATATAAATGCACATAACAATTAGTTCTTAGCTCTTTATGAATAATATAGTAATATCATAAATTAGCAGGCAACAATTATGGAAATTTAAGAAATTACAGGGAGATTGAAGGAGCTGGGATTGTTGCCCTTACAGCAGGGAAGGTTAAGGGTGACCTAATAGAATGTCACAGACAGAATGCATGCATTATACTCTTACTCATGATCAGTATGTTTTGTATGGGGGTGGCATGTGTGTTTTCTTATCCCTTGGAATGTGTATGTCAATTAAATAATTCCAGCAGTAAGATTTTGTGAGTTTTAAACTAAGGAAGGTTATTTATTCTCACACACTTACCCTGAATTTATACACAACATCTCACACATTCCTCTCACACACACAAAGATTAAATACAGGTGAAGGTACTGTACTTCTACAGCTTATAGTTATGTCAGTTTCAGATTTATAGGCTCTGGTCTCCCATGAGGCAGGCCTGTAGTTTCTTGGATGGTGTTGATGCTTTGAGGTTGAAGCCTGAATCTTGCAAAGTGAAGGCTTCTCAACAGGCTGTAAGGTTTCTTGTAATTGAAATTCTAGGCTGTTGATTCTCAGATGACCTTGAGGTTGGAACCAGTTGGGGAGACCTTCTCTGTTGGGATCTCCTGCTTTCAAGGTATTGCTATTAATTATCTTGGCTGTTTGTTGCCTTGCAGCTACTTTGTGGGCTGGCTTTCTAACCACTGAACCATTGGTCAGATGGCTTTCTGGTGGAACTAACTGCAAGCATCTTTGCTGATGTTCAAAAGCAGGCACAAAACATGGCTTTCTCACCATGTGACTTTTCATAAGTTCAAAGTCCTTTCCAAATAAAGGGTTTGTGTTTATGCTGATTCCACAACCTGTGTGGTGGGCAAATTTCTCTGAGAGTTGGAGACAGCCAGTGACTTTGTTCTTGATCATCCCATTCAATCTGATAATACCGCTTTTGCTCAGTTTCAGGAAAGGCCATTGAATGACATCAGTCCAGAAGTTTCTTTTGTGTTGGCCCCTTCTTAAACAAAGAGATGTGTGTACTACCTGGGTAGCTATGAATGTCCATATTTAATATTTTTAATATTTAATTAAGTATTCACTTGAGATTTGGTACAGTCTGTAGCTTAAAGGCCAAAGGTCACATGACTTGCAGCCAAAATTTTAATAGCCTGTTTGTGTCCAATTTGTTGAAGTATTGACTAAAAGTTCATAATATACAGGGCACGACAAGAGGTATTCAAAATTATGAGGGGTTTTGATAGAGAAAGTGGGCGCAAACTGGTTCCTCTGTTAAGAGGGTCGGTGATCAGGGTCATAGGCCAGGATTTTCCTGTCGGCAAGCGGGGGGGCGTAAAATGACGTGCGGTGATGGGAACTCCCGACATCACCGTACCCCATTTAAATTTTCAGGTAGGCGGGGGCTCAGCAAAATCAGCTGTGTGCCCACCAATCTGTAAATGGCCAATTCAGGCCATTGACAGATTCATTTAAGTAATTAATGGGCCTGCCCGTCCAGCCTTAATGTTGGCGGGCAGACTGGAAGCCCTGGCGGGCATTAGAAAAAGCACAAAACCTCATCCACAGGCGGGATGAGTCTTCATGTAGGTTTTTAAAAATTTAATTAAAGTGTTTTTAAAAGTTATTGACATGTCCCAACTCATGTGACAATGTCACATGAAGGGACATGTCAGGGATTTTTTTTTCTATTTTTAATAATTTTTACAGTAGAGTCGATCACCCTGAGGCAGCACTTAGCCTCAGGGAGATGAGTGCGCTCTTTCGTGCGTATTGGCCCGCCCACGTAAAATGGCGACACGCCCCCAATCAGGGGCACTGACCGGAGGCGTGCCTCCGCACGCCCGCTCTTTAACATCCCACCCGACAGGTGGAAAATTCTGCCCATAGATTTAAAATAATTGCCAAAAGAATGCTAGGAGGAATAAGGAGAAATTTCTTAATGCAGAGGGCTGTTACCTTCTGGAATGCACTACTTGCAAGAGTAGTAGAATCAAATTCCAGAGGAATTTCCAAAAAAAACAATTCAATATGTTTTTTGAAGAGAACTAATTTGCAGAGTTATGCAGAAAGCAGATCAGATGTAGGTCTAAATTGGACAGTTGTTTCAAAGAGCCAGCTACGGCATGATGGCTTGATTGGCTTCCAATGCGTTCTAATATTCCATGACTCTATATCTTACCAAATCACATCTCAAAATCATCATGATTTTATCATGCTAGTCTCAGTAATGGTGATCATTGAACCCAACTGGTTCATTAATGCCCATTAGGGAAGAAAATCTGCTGTCCTTACCTGGTCTGGCCTGCATGTGACTCTAGACCCACAGCAATGTGGTTGACTCTTAACTGCCCTCTGAAATCACCTAGCAAGCCACTCAGTTCAGGGACAATTAGGGATGGGCAACAAATGCTGGCTTTGCCTGCGATGCCCATATTCCGTGAAAGAATAAAGTTTTTAAAATATCGTTGGATGAGGAAACACATCTGCCTTTATTTTCAGCAGACTCATGAACAACACTTGTGCATTTTTCAGCTGTAAGATCAGTTCTTATTCAATCTCTAGCTTTCAGTGGCCATGGGATGATTACCAAAACCTCACAAACAACACAGTGCAAAATGTTCCTTTCCTCATCATCAGGCAACTCAGAAGCTTCAATAAAATTGAACTACCGTTTTTATAATAATTTACTTGCCAATATTAAAGCCCAAAGAATTTATTTTATGTGAACAAAAGCAAAATACTGTGGATGCTGGAATTCCAAATAAAAAACAGAAAGTGCTGGAACTTCTCAGCAGGCCTGGCAGCATCTGTGAAGAGAGAACCATCGTTAATGTTTCAAGTCAATGACCATTCCTCAAAATTGGAATAAGTTAGAAATGTAACAGGTTAAGGGGAAGGGGAAGGAGGAAAAAAAAAAGGTCTGTGATAGAATAAAGGTAGAGATGATTAAAATTGTAGAATTTGGTTGCATAGTATTGCATTTTTATCACTAAGGTTGCCATTTCAGGTTTAAAATGGTGTCTGCACCATGCACACACCCTTCTGATGTGGGCCACCCCGGACAAGGCTTCCACTGACTCGACAACTCAGAAGAAACCCTTTAATACTCTCCAGAGGGTGTATCATGCTTCATCATGGTCTCCTGCATTCTGCACAACCTTGATATCATGAGGGCACAAACCTTGTCACTAGGTGTTGGCTAAAAGCTGTTGAAGAGGAGGAAGGGCAGGAGAAAGAGGAGAAGGCAAAGGGAAGGAAGAGGAAGTGGAGAAGGAGAAGAAAGTGGATGTTTCATGTTCAAAGACAGCAGTACTGCGTAGTGTTTTTCTCAGTGTGAGACTTTATTGAACTGATCTAAAGTGGCAGCTAACAGAGAAATTGCCTTATGACAGAGGTCACATGACTACAGCAAGCCAGATGAGACATGTAGTAGTGTTGCATTTCAAAACCCAAACATCACCCTTTTCATAATGAACAAAAGATCCAAGCATTCCCCTTTTCCTAACAAACAGAAGACAGATTTATATGCATGATCATGTGTAACTGTGAGTTACCCAAGTTACCCACTATACACCCACTGTTCTCATGCATTAACGACTGTTTGTTCGACTAGTCGGTCTCTGCACTTGCATTGCATACATAGTTTTTAAATCGTGCAGGTCTCTTAATGGTGCACATTCACATTGTCATTGGCTGTTCGAGTGGGTGATGTTCGTTGTCTGGAAAGTGTTGCTCCTGTGGCATTTGTTGCCGTGATAACTGTTGCTGTTCCATTGCCGCTGTTGGGGTCTCATGGACCTCTGAAGTTGATGGTCGTTCTGTGCTCCGTACAGTTGGTGAGATCCCCATCTTCCTGATAGGCCAATTGCTGTGAAGGCACAGCTTCTCTAGTTGCTCGTATATGCCTACAGTTGAATGTATATGTGGTCGTTCACTTCCACTGCATACGATCAAGGTGACAGCTTCTCTACACATGTTCCAAGTTGTCACATAGGCTGACTCCTGTTGAGAGCATTGAAGGTTTCTACCTTGATGGGCTCTCAAATGCTCAGCTCTGGCAATGGTTTGGCAGTCTGGTCAAAATGAAATTTGGCTTTCTGCTATTTCACCTTGATTTTTTCACTCACGTCTGTTATTGCTTTTGGTTTCAGCAGCTTTTTTGCTATTGGAAGAGTAGTTTGGGTGTGGCATGACATTAATCTTTGGGCTGAACTGCTTTCCATGCCCTCAGTCGGTGTGTTTCTCCACTTGAGGATTGTCTTGTGTACATCAGTGCTAGTCTTGTATGATTCCTTGATAATTCTTTTAGTGATTTTCACTGGTGCCTCAGCCTTTCCATTCAACTGGGGATAGTGTAGAGATGATGTATAGTGTTTAATTTCCCAATCCTTTGTGAAACGCTTGAATTTTTCACTCGTGAACTGAGGGACATTGTCACTTGTCATAATACCTGGAATGCCATAAGGACTGAAATGTGCTTTCATGTAATCTACTATTTCTCCTGTCATTGTTGAAGTCAGCTGGTCTAACTTCCAGTAGTCAGAATGGAGTCAACAGTGATGAGATAATCAGTTCCTGCTAAAAGGAAACGGTCTAGTCCCAGTTTCATCCATGGTCTGCCGGGATGTCATGCATCATCAATGGCTCTCTAGCTTGTTTAAGTTGGTACTCATTACAAGCACCACACTGGCCTATGTGGTATTTAAGTCCATTGCTCATGTTTGGCCTGTAGAGCACTTCTCTTGCCTTTCTCAGACTCAGTTCAATTCCTTGATGGCTTGCATGGATATGCTTCAGCGTCTCTCCTCTCATCTCTTTAAGGACGTTGACTCCATTTCCTTTGTACAATATTCCATCTTGGGCTGTTAATTCATCACAGTATGCCCAATATACTTTTGTGAACACTGGCGTGTCCTTGAAGCTCTCAGGCCATCCTTTCATCACTGCTTCTTGTAGAACTTGGAGAGCTGCACCTTGTTGGGTAGTCCACTTGATTTGAGCAAGGCGCTTGCCTATCAGATTCAAGGGCTAGAATTTTGCAGCCCTGTCATGGTGGGGACTGGGCCATAAAATGTGGCGAGCCACTCTAAACTCCATTGGCTTTGGCGAGAATGTAAAATCCCGCTGCTGTAAATTCCACCCCATGTGTCTGCTGGGTTGACGACTTCCATCTCATGTCAAGCTGCTGCTTTATGTTGAATCTGAAAGCTATCACATTCTGCTGTAGCATCCTCAACTTTCTCCATGGGGAGTGCTGCTCTTGACAGCATGTCTGCGATGCACATCTGTTTCCCTTGCTTGTTTGTCATGTCCAGATGATATCTCTGTAAACGAAGTAACATTCTTTGCAGACGCTTTGGAGCAGATAGTAGCGGTTTGAGAAAAATGCTTTGAAGTGGCTTGTGGTCGGACTCCACTGTTACTTTGTCTCTCCCAAGCAGGCATTGATGAAAATGCTCACAAGCAAAATCAATAGCCAGGCACTCTTTCTCAATCTGAGCGTAGCATCGTTTCGCTTGTTTTAGTGCCCTGGATGCAAATGTGACTGGTTGTCCTTGCTGCATTAGGGTTGCTCCAAGACTTGTCTTGCTGGTGTCATACTGCAAGGTGACATCCTCATTCATAGTATTGGTGTTGTCATCACTAATTGTTTGATTTTAGTGAACACTGCGTCTTGTTCTGTTCCCAAATCCCACTACGAATCCTTGGCAGTGAGCTTGCATAATGGTTCACACTCCGACAACAAATTGGGCAATTATCTTGCTAAATAGTTCACGCATTCAACAAATCATTGCACTACCTTCATATTTGTCAGGCACTGCATCGCTGCTGTAGCTCTCACTCTGTCAGGATCCGGGCAAAATCCTTCTGGCCATCAATACTAACATATGCACTTGATTTCAGGCATCTTCAGTTGCAATTTTTTCTTGTTCAGCTTCAGGTTCATCTGACCATGGTCGGCTATTCTTTCATTGTGTCTCCACATCCATAGTCTAGTAGATCATCCACTATGGCGTCCACTCTGCAATGATCACTGACAATCTCATTCTGGAGCTGCGGAAATGCCAACGGCATCCCAAACAGTGTCCAGAATGTTGTTAGAAAGCTGCTGCCTTCACCCAGTTTCACTTGCTAGGAACCATCCTTCACATCTAGGGCAATAAAAATCTTTGTCTTGGTAAGCCCCAGCAAAATTCCTTCAACGTTTGGCATGGGGTGGTGAGATACCCTCAGTGCTTTATTTGGATCTTTTGGGTCTAAGCATATCCACAGCTTTCCAGGTTGTTTCACTGCTACTATGCTGCTAATCCAGTCTGTAGGAGTTGTCACTTTCTTGATTACTCCCTTCTATTCCAGCTCTTCCATCTTGTCTTTTAGGCTTTGCTTAAGGGCAGCTGGAATTCTTCTTGGCAGATGCTGAATTGGTCTTACACTGTCATCTAATTCTAGATGATATTCTCCAGTTAGCCATCCCAAGCCTGTAAACACATCTTTGTAATTCTCCAGGATCTGTTCAGCAGTCAATGGTTTTGCGTGCTGCAACCTGTTGCAAACCTCTGCTGGCACGTTCAGTGTTACCAGCCCAAGCTTTAGACTTGCTTCAGCTGAGATGAGTGGCTGTTGCATCCCATCTATGATCTGGAACTCTAGACCTTCCTTCTTGCCATTGTATTGGGCTCTCAGACTAACTTGTCCTCTTGGTATGAGTATCATACCATCATATAGCCTCAACCTTACTTTTGAGTGCTTCACTTTTGGATCATCATGTTGAGCCACTTTGCACAGGCCTGTGAATATCATTATGTTGCATGATGCACCCCTGTCTGGCACTTCTTGTTCACTTGATACTCTCCTTCTGAGGTCATCATTGTAGCAGTCACAAACCATTTATCACCTACAGACTTGATGGGATCAACCTATTGTATCGTGTATCACCCAGTATTTTACTTGCAATCTTCAGTTTGCATTCACTTTTCCTTGCCTTTTTTCAGCAGCTTTTAGCAGATTTGAAGATTACTGTGTGCATTTCTGAACTGTGGCTTCTCTGCGGCATTACTCCAGGGCTTCAAAACTCTATTTTAAATCCACTTTCAACATCACATTTCATGTTCAATGAGTGCAGTGCTTTTTTAGTGAGAGTCTTTATTGAGCTAATCTAAATTGGCAGCTTATAGGCAGATTGCTTAATGGCAGAGATCACATGACTACAGCAAGCCTGATAGGTCGTATAGTGCTGTTGCATTTCAAAACCCAAACACAGGAGGAAAATGGGGAAGATACGGAAGAAGGGGGTAGGAATTGAGGAGGCAACCAATTCCTCCCCTTTCCAGCCATGCTGTTCATGAATGGCTCATCTGACTGCTGCACCAGTGAATGCAAGTCCAATTCTCCATTCGAAAACAGTCCCAGCCTTTTCTGCATGCTGCCTCATTGAAGTCTTCATCTGAATCCCCCACTGTAGAATTCATGTGTGACCTCACTATCCAAAGAACTGGGACCTATGCTACTTTTTCCCCCTGGTTGCAACACACCTGTGCCTGATGTCTAACCACATGCACATCCATCCTCTAAGCTATCCTACACAGTATGTGCTGTGCCAGCATCTGAGCTGGTGGCTGCCGGTCTGAGAGCAAGTGAGGGTGCTTTTTCATCATCATTCTTTTCCACCTCTTTGACTTCTTGCTCCTGAACCACTGTCTGGCCAGGTTGCAGTTCTTGGATATCTGAAAGGAGAAAGGCACAAGGGTAGAATTGTGGGGAGGAGAGGATGTGAAAGAAAGAGGTGCATGTTTGCACCAACTGCAGCTTGTAAATCAGAAGAGATTGTGGGATAGGAAGAAAGTGGGAATTGCGAAGAAGGATTAGGTGTGAGCATGCTGTCATCTTCAATCTTTTCAACACTGCCACTGTGCATAGCAGTTCAAATGATGGCAAGCACTGTCTCCTTTATTGGGGTGAGGACGTGTAGCTGTGCCTGACATAGCACTACTGTCTGCAGTTGTGTACCAGCCTGTTCTGTAAGATAGAGCGAGGGGAGTGTGTCAGTGAATACGTTCCAGTGATGTGCCTGTCATGGTTGGATTGCTGGTTTGCGTGCTGTGAGATGTAGGTGTGAGGCTTTCAGCAGTGCTCAGTTTGTGAGGGTGTGTGAATCTGTGAATATGACGTTTGAGTTGTGACTGATAGAGATTTTGGGTGGGTGACTGATGTGGGTTTGGGACTTAAGTAGTGTGTGAGATTAGTGGTTCATTTATAAGGATATGGCATTTGAAGATGGTGTTGACTTTGACCCCACTCATGTGAGGTCATTGAATTGCTTGTGGCAGGCTCTTGGCGCTATTCTCCTACCACAATGATGATTTACTCCCACTGCCTGCCGGGATTTTGTGGTCCCACCAGCAGCAGGCACCATTGTGGTCGTGTTGGGAACATTTGGAGAGTGGCTGAAAGTCAGTTGACTGCAGTGGAGCGTTGAAGAAGCTTGGAGCAAATCCTTTGCCCTGTTGCACCATTTTTTTGGTATTCTCCCTGTTCAGACGCTCTACCCCGAGTGATCTTCAGTGCCTGTTCCAGTCAAAATTCACTTCCCCTTAAGAGATGCAGGCTGACTTTAAGTCGAGCAGGCTAGCTTTAAGTAATGTCAGCCTTTCTCAATTATGCTCCTCCTGCTGAGGTGTGCGGCCATTCAGAGCTTGGTTAGCGCTGGCTTCAGGTTACAATCATAGTAATGAACAGGCAGCAGCAAGTTAACTGCTGCCTGTATCTGAAGGAATGCTCTTCCCCCCCACCCCTTAAACCAACTTATATTTCACCCCTCTCCTATTTTTACTTAGTTCTGTTCTAGGACTCGAAACGTCAACTGCACTCTTCTCCGCCAAAGCTGTCAGACCTGCTGAGTTTTTCCAGGTAATTTTTATTTTTTGTTTTGGATTTCCAGCATCCGCAGTTTTTTTGTTTTTATATCTGAAGGAATGGATGTGGGTTAGTCATACATCAGGACCCCCAAGCCCACTTTCAGGTCTTATCAAATTTCATAGCACAGATAACAAAACAGATGATAGTGCCATTCAAAAAAGAATGGTGATGGGATAGGTGCCAGATATTGGGTCTGGGGTAGGTGTAAATGGCAATTGCAGAATCATTAACATATTGGGTCTGAAAAAAAATGGGAGCAGTGGTTATGATCTGAAATAGTTAAACTCAGTGCTGAGTCTGGAAGGCTTTAAAGTGCCTAAGCATAAGATGGGGTTCTGGTCCTCAAGTTTTCATTGTGCTTCATTAGAACAATGTAGGAAAAATAACATAGAGAGGTCAGAGTGAGAGTGGATGGAGAATTAAAAGGACAGGCAGCCAGGAGGTCAGGCTTCTGCTTGCAGATTCTATAGAGGTGTTTGCCAAAGCGATCGCCCAAACTGTGTTTGGTCTCCTCAATGTAGAGGAGGCCACAGCATGTGCAGCGAATACAGGGTACTAAATGAAAGAAGTACATGTAAATTGCTGTTTCACCTGGAAGGAGAGTTTGGGGCCCTGGACGGTGGGAATGGAAGAGTGAAAAGGGCAGGTGTTGCATTTCCTGTACTTGCATGGGAAAGTGACATAGGAAGGCAGGAGTTGTTGGGGGTGATTGAAGAGTGGATCAGGGTTCATGGACAGAACAATCCCTTCAGAATGCCGAAAGGGAAGGAGAGGGGAAAAGGTGTTTGGTGTTGGCATCATGCTGGGGGACAGCAGAGGATCATCTAATGAATGTGGAAGCTGATGGGGTGATAGATGAAGAGCAGGGGAACTCTACCTTGGTCTGGGAGGAAGGGAAAGGCGTGAGAGCAGAAGTGTGGGAAATGGAACACACATGGCTGAGGGCCCTGACATCCATGGTGAGGGAATCCTCATTTAAGGAAGAAGGAAGAGATACTGGATATGGAAGATGGCAGCATCGGAACAGATGCACCAGGGATAGAGAAACTGGAAGAATGAGCTAGAAACCTTACAGAAAGCGGGTTGATCTTAAATATCATTTCATAGTGCTTTGCTTTTCTGATTGTAGATCCTGATGTTCTCCACAATCCCCTTTTCAGCCTGAAGAAGCAGTTTGCCCATCTTTCAGCTTTTCATTCTACTGATATGTCTATTTCTGAAAGCTTAATGGTACTACGATCTTCTGGTCTGGTGTGCATTGCTGGCATTTTGTTTGTTTAAATTCAACTTTCTAGCAGATGTAGTTTTCCCTTATGTATATAAAAAGTTATTTGCACATTTAAGAAATGGGACCATGGTTACAGGAGAGGCTATTGCTTTGAGCTTGATATAAACTTCAGCTGAAAGCCGTTAACACTCTTCTCAGGTGAAGTTATGACATGAATCATACAGCAGCAAGCATGGAGGGTTTCCACTGCCTCATTCTCTCTTCCGCTAGTTGCAATCCTCTTCTCGAAACCCTGGACTTGTCGCTGATGACCAACCCATGTCTTTATAAAATTTCATGAATGCTGAGTCTCCTTGACATTAAAATATTGGGCCTGAACTTCCTCAGCGTGACAATCAATGTCAGGTTGGGGTGGGTCAGGCCTGAGGGGGTGGGTGAGAGTTGGGCCTGGCTAGGGGTGATGAGCAATAGTCCCCGTAGGGGTGGGGAGAATCCCGTGGCGGGGGTAGTCGGGAGTTGGGGGAGACCTGTGGGGTGGATTTGTTGGAGGTGGGAGGAATTCCCTGGGGGGTTGGTGGTGTGGGAGGAGTCTCATGGGGGGTTCAGTCTGGGTCTGTACAATAGTTACCCAGAAGTTAGAAGCGATTTTAATCCTTCGAACATTTTCTGGGTAACTATTGGTGTAACCCAGTCGAAACTATCCGAAATTTGCAATTTGAATCACATTTTTGGATAGTTCCCAGTGCAGCGCAATTTCCCAAGGGAAGTTCGCACTTCTGTGCCGTGCAAAGCTTACCTGGGAACCTCCAAAGGGGATTCCCCAGTGCATCTCTGGGGAATCCCCCAAATCTGACGTTGGGGAGCTTGGAAGTTACAGCCCAATTGGCCAATTTTTTATCATGATGACGCACAAATTCCTCTCCCTATAGCAAATGTCCCAAAACACATTTTCTATGATCAAATTTCAATCTGATAATTTGGCATTGTAAAATTTGTACCACATCTTCATCTAAAATTAATATGAAAATTGTTTTGAAGATACAAATGGGGAAAAACCAGAACTTAATCACGGATCCTTCATCTAGCTAGTATATCACTCCAGACTCGGTGTCACTCTGATACGGCACCAAGTTAGGCTAAAGTTGTACTGTGCTTGTACAACTCATGAAGACATGTTACACTTTGCCCAGTTTAAAACCTAAGTTTGACAGCAGTGTTTCTTTGTGGTCTTTGGCTTAGTTTATTTTATTGAATCAGGGCTATAACAGAGATCTGTTGGAAATAGCTCTCAAAAACACAAACTATATTGCCCAAATGGATATTTGAAACTTTGCCCCAACACCATTGGTATTACAATCGTGAAAATGATCATGGATTTTAAGTTGTTGGCGTGTTGAGAGCAGGTGTAGGGAGAGGGCTCTGATAGCAAGCGGGAAACCCAGGCATAAGTGGAGTGCATCTGTCAGTGGCTTTTTAACCTAGCCACTGCATTAATACATTATTTCTGTACTTCCCAATCAATTAGCTTAAGCAGGCGTGATAATGGTCATCATGAACTGTATACAAGTCTATGCACTTCCTCATATCCCTATCTATCCATCTATCATTAACACACACCCTCAACTTCATGCAATGAACCACCTCTCCCTCATCCCCAGCCTCAATAAATGTTCTTGATCCATCTATTCCATTCTAATTCACATTCTCTTCTTTCTCTTCTCGTGGGAGAAGAGATAGAACATGTGGGAGAATCGGAAGTGGTCCTCCAGCCATCTCACAACTGACAGCTGCAGATACTCAACATTAGTGCAGTCTCAGCCTAGCCATTGGAGATGGGGGCCTCCGCATTCCTGGGAGATAGAATTAAATACTAGACAATCACTTGGCAGCTAACACTTCCTCATGTTACTTGATGTCAGCAGTGAGTGAAATATGATCAAGTGCATAATAATAACTTGGAACAATCTTATCTTAGCAGATCTAATTCATGGCTTTAAACTCCCACAGGGCCATTAAAGGAGGTGATGCAGCAGGGCAATGACAACTTCTAGAGGAGTTCCCTCACTCTGAGAGTACACCATTACAGGACAGCAGCATCAGCTCAGAGGCTGACACTTCAGTGGGACCAGTAAGGCAGGCCATTGGGTTTTCAAAGGACACAAATGGTCAACAACAGATAGTGGAGACTCTGGCAGCAGGGGAGTGTCAGAGGCTGAAGGACACTCCAACCTCTGTTCAGTTGTAAACCTTGTTTAACCTTGGGGGAGCAACAGCCAGAGATAAACAATGTGCAGCTGCAATATGGAGGGGTCCATTTCAAGCATGAGTGGATTGATGTCGCAGGCCTTTGTGATGATGTCTTGACAATGAAAAGAGTGGCCACTTACACAGGACATCAAACGAGGCAATCAGACAAGCACGTGCAGGTCCTCGCCAATGGCTTACAGACTATGAATGCCACTTTAAACAGGATTTATGAAACTCTAGCCTCAGCTGTTCCTTGCTCGATTGATCAGCAGCAAAATGTTCTCCAGCTCATCCTGAGCAGGGAAGTGCAGCTGGGCCTTAAGAAAAGATAATGGTGAAAATGGTCATGAAAATAGGTACTTGGCTTAAAAATCTTCCACCTGTTGCCCATCCCCTACTCCTCCAGTCAGTATCCCACATGATGCCTTGTGTCCCAATGAGCGTGTTTGGCCCTGAACTGGGGCAGTCTTAGGCTGGGCCCTCACAGGTTCCAAAATCAAGAGGACATTGACCAAGAGCATCTCAGCAATCAGAGCCGGAATCTGAGCAGCATATCTCTACTCTGCTGAATTGCACCACATAGAGGTGTTAGGGAGAGGAACAGTAAAGATTTGTAGTTGCACAATCAAATGTACATATATACATGGGTGTCTTACACAATGTTAGAATGGTAAGTTTCTATTTAATTTTTGAGCCACATAAATATTATTTGTTTCCATCACTGTCCACGCTGTTCTATTCCAGAAAGCCAGTTGGTGAAGCACAGAACTGGAGCCAATCTTTACACACTGTGATCAGAGTTACTCATTATAAGCAGACACTTCTTAACCCCAAAACCATGGGTGTAGCCTTTGTTTATTTTTAGAGCTCCAATTAACGTCTACTACTGTATACAATTAAACACATCCAAAAACAATTAAAATCTGGCAAGTGGCCTTTCACTTGTGATGAACGATAAAATCAGAATTGATGTTGAGTAAGGGGGGCTGTGGAATGGAGTGCAGGACTGCTTTGTGTTGGGGAAGGCTGGGGGAGGGGGAAAGTGGCTTTTGCTTGTGGCTGTCAGACTAGTGGACTAGGCAAACCTATGTCAACCTTCCAGTAATGAGGGTTCTGGGCATCTCGAGTCGCACTGTGTACCACTACTGGTGCCTTGGTGGCATCACACTTTGTCCCCCCCTCTAATCATTCCCCCCCTTGAGTCATTGGAAGACGCTCTGTGCTCTGCACCTTGCTCCTCCTGCAGGCCTAAACTTCCCTACTGAGCAATGTTCCACAACCATTCTGGACACTCTGACTGTTGTGCCTCCAAATCTATTGCAACACCTGTAGCATGTCGATGCCTTGCTCAATGGCACATCTGGTTGTCAGATGGCATTCATTGTATCGCACCTAGGCTTCATTGATTGGAATCTTCACTGACATCATCAGTCATATTTTAAGTGGGTACCTATTGTCTCCCAGCAGCCAGCCAGCCAATAAGTCTGCCTCAAGTTGTGAAGAGTTCAGGAAGGGAAGAGTGCCGCAGGATGAAAACATCATGGCAGCAGCCCAGGGATTTTGGAACACCTGCGCAAACATCTCTTTGAGGTTGCAAATTGTTGGAATGGAAATCCTCATGTTAACAAACACCCTTAAGTGCTCTGGGCCTCCTTAGTTGCCTCATGCAGTTACTGATGCCCTACACCTGTACAAAGCCAGCTAAAGCTGCAAACCTAAGTGCCCAGTCTGGCTGGCATCATCCAAAGTGGAAATCAGGTATACAAAGCTCCAGACTGTGACAGTGACCTCTAAAGGTGTGAAAGCAACCTCTCAGCACACGTGTTGTGAACAAGGCCTTTTACACAACCAGCTGTGAGGTTTCAGTATTTATTGGCATAGTTCCCTCTCATGTCCTTAGCCCCCTTGATTACCGTTGTGTTCTCACCTCACTTTATCTGGCAAGTTCCAGAAAGCCTCGGAAATTTATGCACCCACAGTCCAGTTCCAAAAGCCATGTTAACATTGCTGTAACTGGATGATTAACGTATTGAAATGAACTACTCACCTCTCCCGAGGGGGTTCCTCACACGTGCTGCAGTTAAATATAGGTCAGCCGGTTGGAGCCAGATTCCTAACACGCTAAAAATCTCTGCGATTTTAACCACCTTCCCCGCCTGTTTCCAAACCCAGGCACTCCTGCGAGTCATAATTCACCCCATCTGCCCGCTATAGGTTGGAGTGACCTGGCAGCAGGGATCCTGGAGATGGTGGGAATCGTGCTGCAGGAGCATGCCATCTTCTTACACTGGTTTGTTGAAAGCTGCTGGCACTTTGGAAATATATTTTATAAATCTGTTGGATTCAGTGCCCTTGTTTTGTTGGAGCTAAAGGATCCAGTTTACACACTTTGTTTGGGGTGAGCGAGTCGTTACAGAGACAGAGAACATCAGGAGATCGTTGTTAGAATAAACACATGCTGTTTATATACAAACTAAACTCTGAAACTATACTTGTGTGCTCACAACATAAAATTCTGTCTACACTCATCAGTGACTAACTCAAGACTCTCTCACATAGAGGTAGCCCGCGCTACTCTGCTATTGGATATTAAGATCATGTGATTTTACATTACAACACTTGTCTTAAACTTATATTACATCTCAGGTTACTAAGAAATTCCATTCAAATTTAGGTTTAACACTGACCACAGCATCAATACTTAGGGTTGGATTTTCCCGTGTCCCATGCGTGGGGTTTAATGGCGGGCGGGAGTGGTGGCAGGGGAGAATGCAGCGGGAGGTCCAAAAATCGGTTTCACTCCAGCCTGAAATGACGGGGGGATCATCTGTTACTGCCTGTCATGGTGGGTCGCATTTCCTGCCAGAGGCCAGTGTGAAATTGGTTTGCATCCATTAATGGGATGCAGATGAAGGCCTGGCCAGAATCACCACTCACCCCCCTTCCACCCCCACCTTGTCCGATCATCTGCAACGCCAGCAAGAAATCACACAGGCCCAGAACATGTCTGAACCAACCTGACATGCAAAAGTTAGGACTTATCTTGAGAAGGTCTTGGGCAGCTCGCAGGCATCCAAAGAGAAGATGGAGGCCTCCAGTGACCAGACCCTGGAGCACCACGTGCAGCACTGAGTGGATGGAGCATCAGCCACATGGACCTTCTAGGCACAGCAGCATTCAGTAGGTGGTTGTTCTCAATGCAGCAATTTCAACCAGGGATCGAACATTCATCCACAAACTTTGCACAGGGATTGGACCATCATCCAGGGGCTTTGGCTGGCGATCCGACCATCATCCAGGTGCTCCGATCAGGGATCTGACCCTCCAGCTGCAAATGGAAGGCTAAAGGAGGTAATGTTGGGTGGTAAGGGTCTGATGGGGGTAGGGCAAAAGAAGGGTAGGAGAAGAACGAAGAGGTGGTGTGCAGGAGGCTGCGGTTGCTGGGGGGAGAGGGGATCTCTCAATGTCAGCTGGAATGGAGCAGGAAGCTGATAAAGGCCATGGTGGGGTTGCGGGCAGGGTAGAAGGGGCTTGAGCAGGTCTAAGACCTATGGGGGGGGTGTGCAGATGTCTGAAGGGGTTCACAGGGAGGGTTCAGTGGAGTCAATGGTAGATTCCTGGGCCGCAAACTGAGTGTAACCATTGGAGGAGAATATGGTGAGGTTTAAAGAGGGCAGAGGGAGCCGGTTAGGGTGGGAATGTGAGGGTTTGACAATGTCACATGAAGGGGCGGTGATAGTTGTTGGTGGGGAATGCAGAGATGAACACAGATTCAGGGGGTGGGCAGGATGAGGACAGGCAAGTCAGGTATAATGGGGGTGAGATTCTCAGAGAGGAAGGGGACTTCCTCACATTTTCCAAAGGTGATGGGAAAAAGGTTGAAGGGTGACGGTGGGGAGGTCGAAAGTTATATTGGGGGAGGGGCTAATGGTTATGGGGAATAGGGTGTGGGTAACTGGGGAAGAAAAAAGGTGTTGGAGCAAACGTAAAACATTACTATCACCATTGCTGAGCTGGTTGCAACTACGCACAGCCATGTGCTGGAGATCTTGAGATGCTGCATGGGAGGTGGGTCATTAGGGGTGGGCAGAGGTGTAGGTCATCTCAACTGGACAACTGAAGGGAAACCCCAGCATCTAGTCTTTGCAATGCTAGGACCCTGAGAGTTTGAAGGCCAAAGGCTCAGTGTGCGGGGAACAGTGCTTCCACATGGCTCTTAAGAGCCCTTGCATTTACCTTGGCCTCCCTGCAGATTCCTCATTCAGGGAGATGGGGTCTCCCCAGCTCCCCAGGAAGATGAAGGATTGGGGGAAGGGAGACTTTGGAATGCTAAGCCTTAAGGTGTACAGATAAAACAACACATCGGATATTATTAAAGTGAAAGTGAATATACTTACAAAAGGTTGACCTTTGTGACATTCAGTGGTGCACCTGTGCACCCAATTGTGATTTTAGTATTCCCCTGTCACTTCTTCTGAGTGCTCCCCGATATCCGCAGCAGGGGTGGAGGCAGCCTGCTGACCAGTTGGCCCTGTTGCCTTGGATGACCTTGGCAGCCGTCCTCTGGAGATCTGAGGCCTGGAGAGCCACGGTTTAGTTTGGCTGCCTTGCTGTGAGGCAGCTGCTCCCCCTGCAGTGAAAGAGGATGAGATTGAAGGAGTCACAAGCAAAAGGGGTTCAGAACGGCTAGAAAGCCTCTGAGTGTCCTGAGTGGAAGTCCCAGGGGTGTCCAATTGCTGTTCCTCCTCCCTTCAGGTTCCCGAGAACCCCTGCCTGACCCCTTGAGGGGATCATCCCCATAGAGAGCTTGATGTGTGCACAGGTTGGCACCACATCAACCAGTAGGCAAACGGACTCCTCCAACTCGCGTGCCACCCTGTTGAGGGCCTCCAACAGCTCTGCCTGATGTTCCTCTGCCCCTTGCTGCCTCTCCACCATTAGTTGAAAGGCCAATTCCAGAGGTTTGTCATTGGAATTGGATGTTGCAGATGCCTCTTCCCCAGCACTTCTCCAAGGGCTGGTGAGCTCGGCTGACCCTGCCTCCTCCTGCTGTGGACACATGTCTGTGCAATGATTACCAGCTTGTTAGACCCTTCCTACACTAGAGCTAAGACCCACTGAGGCTTGTGTCTCTGGGCTGGTGGCGGGTGCAGGTGACTGCTGTGACAGCTGTACAGTGAACTTCGCCCTTGTGTTATGTCTTCAGTCCTCTCTGGGCTTGGGCTTGTGTTGGTGCAGGTCAGGGCTTCTTGTTGCTCGGCCCTTGCCCTCTTCCTGGTGGCACCTGTAAGTGAGAGAGGAGAGAACGAGTGACAGCATCAGCTGCCTCCAGCATGGAGGCACACTTGGCCCTGAGGTCTCTATGACATGCATGGACCCTTACTTGCTGGAGGCCACATGCCAATCTCTCCATCTACAATGGCATGGTCCTTCTCCACCCCTGTCAGCTAGGCTGCCCGCTCCTCGAACTCTGTCTCTTCCTTTAGGTGTGGCTGACTCCCTCGGGTCTTTTCCCTCTCTCGCCAGTTATGGCTTAACTTCTCCTGCTCAAAGAGAACAGAGAAGATAGTGTTGACAGGAATTGTATTTAGCATCCATTTGTACATAGCAATTTCACATTTCTCTTATGCTTCCAGTCTTAGAGATAACCCACTGGATTATGCGGCATGTCATTTATCTACTGCAGGTTGTCCAGAAGGGTTCAGGACCACCACCCTCCAGAGCTGTGAGCCCATCCAGATGTGGGGATATGGCTCAGAGAGGCATGTCATTTGTGGAGTTTTCTGGTGCCCTCAATGCCTGAGCCCCTTCCCCCCACCCAATTTCTCATCCCTCCTCATTCTTCCAGACAGCATATGAACGCTCTCACTGTGGAAAGGTGAGTGGACTCTCCAACTGCAAAGTGGATGGACTGCAGTGAGGCTATGAGGCTTTACTTTATGGCGTTGCCACTGAAGACCATTTCCCCTGAACGATTCATTGTGGTTATTGTGAGTAGCTAAGGGTTTACTTACCCTGGCAGCGTGGATGAGGTCGTTGATCCTCTTCCGGCATTGGAGGGCTGACGTGTGCTGGAGGCCCCGGGCACTGCCTTGAGCGGCAACCTGCCCCCATGCAGGTTTGGCTTCCCTGCTCGGCCTCCTCGTCCTTTCAGCTGGGTACAGGATGCCCCTCCTGGCCTCCACCTGGTTGAGAAGGATACCCAGGGATGAGTCACTGAAGGTGCCGGAGGTCCCTGTCCCCTTCTTACCATCTCTATCAGCCTTGTTAGTAAGTTGCTTTCTGGGTGCCTTTTAAATATGGCACCCAGATATGATAGTGAGGTGCGTGCCACTCAGCTGGCCCCACCGTGCAGGAAACACCCGACTGCATAATTAATAGGGCCAGGGTCGTGCGATACCATGCGAATTCCTGTCAGCCTCCGCAGCGAGAAACACTCCCCGTTTCTACCCCAGCCACAGGGCTTAGTCCTAGAAAAGAGAATCCTGCCTTTAGTTCATGCTTTATTATTACATTTTAATTTCAGATACTTCTAAATGCTTTGCTAAATTAGTTTGCATTTAACTGATTCATTACCCATTTAGAGGCAATGGACTATCATTGTAATTTATTATGGCTTACTGCATGTGGTAAGTGCCTTGAGCTGATTGTCATAGCTGGATGAATTTTGGTGCAGCACACCCTTCCTCTATATTTTTCCCCCCAAATAGTTGCAGTGCACCCTGCAGAGAATTTACAAGGTTTGCTTTGTTATCATGCGATTGGTTTAAGCAAACAAAGCCGTAAGGGCATGTTTGAATTTTCCAGCCCAATCCCTGCTGCTTTAACCTGTTCCACTTAATGTGAAGTACACAGCCATTAGCTCAGTTACGATGGGCTGTTTCCTTTCATTCCCGAAATCTAGGTCAGGAATTAAGAAGGCAGCACTATATAAACATTAAATACTATTTACATTTAATTTTGTCTGTAATCCTGAATGCTCTTATAAAATAGGCATTCTGAAAAACAGGCGACCTGCGTTCCAGAGCAACTGAATTTGTATAAGCAGCTCTGGTACATCACTAAATACACACTGAACAAGAGCTCCGCCCCCATTTTGGGCAGGCGTTCCAAATACCGCAAGTCTCAGCCACTTGATGATGCTCTGGGACACAAATCCCAGTGGACTTCCAGCCAGACCGTTCTCTTCTGATTGCCTCAGCACTGCCCATGCTCTGGCATTGTAGGAAAATTGTGTCTACTAACTTTGCCTCCGCTAGATTAGTAAGAGATAATGACATAGTTCTCAATTTAACATGAGCCAGTTAATAGCTACTCTGATTGCCAACACTAGCATTAGCTCTCCTCAAGTCTCAAGAAAAAAAATCAAGTCATGCACTTAATTAACTTTTGCTTACTATTTTGTGGGAAATTTTCATTTCTCATGTATGAGTGTGGAGGAGGAATATTTTCCCAGTGATCTGAAAGACGCATGAGAAGAGGCATCTAATTAAACCAACAAGATAAAGAAGAGAAAGGAAGAGGGAGTCACTTCAGAACAGTGAACTACTCAGCAAACAAGTATGTGCTGAAATTTTCACATGATACACCAGAAAATTAGTAGGCAACCCAAGTTAGTTGCTTACATCTCACATAACATCAATCTAAATCAGGTCCAAATGTACGTAAATGCTAAATGTCGTTTATAATCCCCTGGAAAAACAGGTTTACTTATTTTGCTCTGGGGACTGTGGACAGCTCACAGGACTGATCAGAATCCCACCTGCCACAAGCAGAGTTTTAAAGAGTTTGGATTTCCCTCCTTTACTACCTGTAGCCCTCTTCAAAAAATTCATCTTTCTTCCTCTTCACTTCCCTCTGACCCCATCGCTTCCTCCAATTTCACCCTTTACCATATACTCATGATACCCTCTGACCTTCCTCTCCCAGACCCTGAACGATCCGTCCTGAGCAAAGGTTCAGCAGCTCCCTTTATGTTTAACCTCAATGAATTTTGAGCTCAGCACAGTGTTGAGCTCTCCCTCCATTGCCTTTGCCTCTGTGCTTACTTCTTTGGTCAGGACTCTTCCCCATGCACAACAGATCCTTTTAACAATCTCCAGCATTCTACTTCCACCTGAACTCCTCCTCTAGGTGTCCTACCTTCTTCTGAGCCTTTCATTCAGAACTGCCAGCATGCCAGCTACCTCAATTTCTCTGCTCCCCTCACTCACTCACCCTAACCTGCCTCCCACTGAACTTGCTGGACTCCATTCTCCAAGATCCAATCCTAACATTGTCATCAAACTTTAAGGATGGTGCTGTTGTTGCCTGGTGAACAATCTCTAACTTGCAGCAGCTGAACATCAATTTTCTGATACTTCCTCCTACCAGAAGGAAAAAAAACAGTTCAGACCGGTACTATTATTTCCCAGTTTTACTGACATTCCATTTTAAGGTATACAATACCAGTTTGGACCTGTATTTTTATTTCCCAGTTTTTACTGTTTTTTCCCTTCTGGTTACCTGCCCCTGGATCATGGCCCCACCACTGCCATTGTCTCCAGGACTGTCACTGACTTTCTCTCCTCTGGAGATCTTCCCTTCACAGTGTTCAATCTTATGGACTCCAACCCTGGACATCCCTCTCTACCTCCTTCCCAAATCTGGTACTGTCCTGGTAGACCCATCATCATCGTGTTCCACTGAACTGTTTTCTTCCTATCTCAACCCCATATTCCCCCCTGTCGAGCCTCTTCATACCTACATCTATGACTTTTCCCATATGCTGTCACTTTAACAGTCTCCAATTACCTGGCTCTAACCATTTCCTCTTCACCATAAATGTCCAATCTCTCTACACTTTCATCCCTCGCCTGCATGCTCTCTGCTTCTTCCTTGAATGGAGGGCCTGTCCATGTCGATTTACCACAACCCTTCCCACCTGACCAAATTTGTTGTCACATTTTACAACTTCTCCTTCAACTCACCTGACTTTCTCCAAATAAAAGGTGTTGCTATACGTACCTGCATGGCCCCTAGCTATACTTGTCTTTTTATGGGATAATTGGAACATTCCTTGTTCCAAAACTACTCATGTCCCTTCCCTCACCTCTTTTTCCTGGTATATTGATTCCTGCGCTCACCCTGAACTGGAAAATTTCATCAACTTTGCTTCCAATTTCCAACTTTCACTGGCCTCACATGGTCCATCTCTGAATCTCCCCTTCCCTTCCTCCACTTTTCTGTTTCTATTTCTGGTGATAGTTTATCAGCTATTATTCACTGTAAGCCCACTGACTGCAACAGCTACCCTAACTACAATCCCTCACACCCTGCTTCCTATAAGCATTCAATTCCATTCTCCCAGTTTCTGTCTCCTTTTCTGTCAAACCTGTTCTGATGATGCAACCTTCCACACCAGCACTTCTGATATTTCTTCTTTTATTCTCAACTGAGGATTGCTACCCACTGAATTGACAGGGCCCTCAAGAATATCTGTCCCAGTTTCCACATTTCTCATCTCATCCTTTCCCTTCTCTTCCAAAACCATGATAGGGTTTTCCTTGTCCTCACTTTCCACCCCACCAACATCCTTATTCAATGAATCATCCTCTGCCATTTCTGGCATCTCCATGGAGGTGCCACCACCAAGCACATCTTCTCCTCCCATCTCCTTTCAGCACTTTGAAGGTACCATTCCTTCCACAATACCCTGTCCGCTCTTCAGTCATCCCTAACACCCCCTCCCTTTCCCATGGCATCTTTCCATTGCTCAGGAGGTGCAATACTTGCCCTTTCACTTCCTCTCTCCTTACTGTCCAAGGTTCCAAACGTTCCTCCAGGTGAAACAGTGATTTATGGGTGCTTCTTTCAATTTAGTATATAGTATTCATCACTCACAATGCTGCCTGCTCTATACCAGAGAAACCAAATGCAGATTTTGTGAACACTTTTCAGAACACCTAGTTTACTCCATAAGTATGACCCTGGGCTCTCTGTCATTTTAGTTCTCCATCTGGCTCTCATGTGGAGCTCACTGTTCTCAGTCTCCAGCAGTGTTCCAATGAAATGCGACATAAACTCAAGAAATAGCACCTCGTCCTTCAATTAGGTACTTTAGAGACCAGGCTCAACATTGAGTTCAACAATTTTAGACTGTATTCGCTGCTTCCCTTTTGTTTCCTTTATCTTGTCAGGTTTCAGTTTTAGTCTAATTTTTGCTTTTGGACAGCATTCAACGTTCTGCCATTCACACCTCCTCTAGACACATCTTTTGTTTCTTTACTTGCCCTATTACCACTCCCTTTTGGCCTTGAGTCACTAACCCTTTTGTCATTTATTCTCTCCTGTGTTCCACCCTATTACAGACCTTCCCTTTTATTCTTTTCCCGTCCCTGACCTTCACTTGCTAAACACCAATCACAGTTCTAATTTTCCCGCATTCGAATGGAAGATCATCAGCCTGAAATGTTAACTCTGTTTCTCTCTTCACAGACGCTGCCAGACCTGCTGAGTATTTCCAGCATTTTCTGTTTTAATTTTTTTTAAAAACAATGCCTGGTAAAATAGGAGTTCATGTTTGATAGGCGGTAATAGACAGGTGGAAATACTGTTGAAGGCTTTCTGAATAGTATATCTGGTCAAACCTTGCTGCCAAAGAATTGTGCATTTTTTGCTAATGTTTTGGGGCTTTTTGTTTGAAGCCTACAAATAGCTTTGGCATTATTGTTTGTCCTGTGAAGGGTTTATTTGTGCCTTCGGCCATAAAGCATAGAATTTAATGTTGTTTTCATTATGAATTTTCTGGAATACTGAAGCTTTGACCTGGTTTCGAGTAGAATGCCAGAGGTTGGTTGGGAGTTATTACTGTTGAAGTCAAGTTAGACAATAACCCACTGATGTGAGGAAATGTGGTGTTTCATTATTTGCTTTATTATTATGCAAAGACATAATGCATTGATTCAATGATATGAATCTGAACTTAGATATTGCTTTGCATGTTTACTTATGTACAATAAAAAAGTTTAACCATTCACATCTCGTCTCGCCAAGTGTTTTTTTTAGCTAGACTTTGCGGGCGGGTAAAATGGTGTCCTACCCACTGACGAAAATGGCAGGTTTTCTCGCCATATTGTTCCAAGCTCACCTCATTCTTTATTCATTCTCGCGAAACTCGCCGTTTCCATGGCGGGCGAACTCTCATTTGCCTGCCTGCCATCACCCCGATGTTGCATCACGCCGGTCACCATCTTTAAAAGGCAGCAGCCAGCAAAGCACTTATCACCACCAGCTCACCACTGCTGGCTGGGAGACATGGCCAGCAAAGGGAAAAAGACTGCAGCCCCCCACTTCACTGCCAGGTCCCTCGAGCGACTGCTGGATGCCGGGTCTTCCTGCTGGGATATGCTCTACCGCTGTCTGGTCACAGGATGGGCAACAAAGTCACCAACTCGGCTTGGGATGAGGTTGCAGCGGTGGTCAGTGCAAACACCCTGCAGAGGAGGACAGCCAGCCAGTGCCGCAAAAGGATGAATGATCTCCTCTGTTCCGCCAGGGTAAATCATTATTTTCATCACTCCCAACTCACACTCACAAACCCATCACACATCCACAGGGCCCTCACTCACTGCCAGTGCAAGGGACATCACCATTCACACTTTCACATATACCATCATTGTCCTCATCCTGTCAATGGGACCACTCACCACCCACACACGCCGGGCACACTTATCATCTGACCTGGCAGGCGTCCTAATACGCTCACCCCATCCCTATCCATGCAGGACAAACTAGCTCACAACAGGAGGGAAAGGTTGCAGACAGGTGAAGGGATGCTGGAATTCAAAGCTCTGACAGAATTTGAAAACAGAGCCATCCAGCTGGCCGGCAATGACCGGGACCGGTCCTGTGCTGACGGTGAGGTCGGTGCTGCTCTACCAAGTGAGGATCCAGCAATGCAGCATCCATCAGGCAACCATGCAGTGAGTGATGTGTCCTCTTACACAGGCCACTGCCATGCACTAATTATCTCTCCTCGCTTTCACAGGCACATCTGCCAAACAACCGACGGAGTCCATGACCTCCAATCAAACCCCGAAGAAACCTCTGAAGAGGAATCTGGAGGCATCCTCCCTGAAGTCCCGTCATAGCGCTCACTCACACCCTCCACCAACACAGAGACACACACCTTGGTGGGACCAAGCTTTAGAGTAGCCTCGGGATCATAATCTGGTGAGCACATCACACTTTCTGATCCACAGCAGGCAGAAGCAGGGACTTCCCAGGTCCCCGGCACTCGGAGGATTGTTGGAGGCCAGAACGTTGCTGAGTCCGAGTCAGATGACGAGCCTCTGGACTCGGTCATGTCACAGTTGCTGGAGCTGCAAAGGCAAGCTAGGGAACAACAGGAAGGGATGTCCGCTGCACTCCTCAGATTGCAAGGCATGATGGAGGAGTCCATCCGTCTTCAGGCTGAGGTGATAGCGCCGGCATTGCAATGCACCAAGGTTAAAACTAGCAGGATGGTGGCTGCCATGGAGACCTTGGTCCAGGGCATCACTCCTGCATTGCTGTGTGAGCTTAACTCCATCGATGATGCCATAGTTGGCCTCCAACATTGTGTACGCGAGAGGGGTGCTGGGCAGCTCAATCTCACTCCAGCTACTCATTCCACTCAAGGAGTCAGCCAGGGGCCCTTGGGCATCCATAGGCAGGAGGATCAGTGGGTGTATGCTCCGGGTCATTCACTCAGGTGACTCTGGGAGTGACCGGCCCATCCGAATCCCCTCTGCCTGTGACCTCAGCAGCTTCAGCTTCACAGGCCGAGGATGGTGACACTGCCACGCAACAGGACCCCAAAAGCAGGCCAGGGCCTTCTAAGTCTCAGCCCTCCAGAAGACGCCTGCCAAAGTCATCACAGGCAGGGCATCACAGTCAGCAGGTTGTCTCCACCTCCGCTGTGGATGTCCGGGGAGCACCACGGAGCGGCAGGGTTAGGTAAGTTAGGTAAAAGTAGTTGCACAGCCTGGGTACAGATGTCGATCACTTGTACACACTGTTCACTATTGTCAATAAACTCCTAAGAAAGTCTCCCTGCCTGTGGCTCCTTGTTCTGATGAGCAGTGTTCTTGTCACTCAGATGTGAAACCTTTCTGCACAAGATAAAAGGCAGGTGTCTCAGTCCAGGGCCTCTTCCCTGTGCTCTGTGTAGCCTTCAGACCGCAGTGATGGTCCAGCCTCACACTCCATGAGAACATTACTGATGCCTACACCTCAGCGGTGCTTGTCATTGCTGGCAGAATGTAGTGGGCAGACACCACAGAGTTCTCTCATTCTCTCTGTGTGCTCTCAGCACCTTTAAGGTGGGGCTGGCCCCCATCACACTAGCATCTGCGACCAGTGATGCTGTGCACCAGCTCCTGAAGGGCTGAGGTGCTGAAGGAGGACACAGCATCAGATGCGTCTAAAGTTTCATGGCTGCGTCTCTGAGATGGCCCTGATCACAGAACGCAAGCGAGCTGCCCTCAGCCAGACAGGAGTCAGACATTCTCAGAGGCAATGTGAAGATTTATGGAGTGCCCTCACTGCATGTTGTCATCATCCTCCTGTGATCGAGCAACTATTAGGCCTCCACTGCATCTCCATGACAGGAGCATTTTCACAGAGAGTATTGGCGCTGCCATAAGCCAGACTGGAGTCAAACATTTACAACTGCAATGTGAGGATCTATGGAGACACCTCATTGCAGGTCGTCATCATCCTTCACAAATCTGGCAGCTATGAGGGCCTACGCCAAGCGCATCTGCCTTGTCTAGCCAGTACAAGAGCCTTATCCCCATCATCATCACCACCAAGGACCTCCTCACCCTCATCCCTGTCGTCATCCTCCTTATCTGAGGAGACCTCCAGCTCCTCCATCTTGTCCTCAGCCAGTTCGTCTCCCCCGTTCCAGCGTCACGTTATAAAGGGCGCAGCAGACGATGATGATGCGTGACATCCCGTGTGGACTGTATTGCAGGGCTCCACCAGACCAGTCCAGGCACCGGAATCTCATCTTCAGCATCCCGATGGTCTGCATCACCAAGTTGCGAGCTGCTGCATGAGCCTCATTATAATGTCGCTCTGCTGCAGTCTGAGGCTGCCGCATGGGTGTCATCAGCCACGGCCTCTGCAGGAAGCCCTTGACCCCAAGGAGCCAACCCTGCAGCCTCTGTGGACCCTGGAAGACTGCAGGGATCTGCGAGCAACTCAGGATGTAGGCGTCGTGCACACTCCACAGAAACCGTGTGCATACCTGCAGGAAGCGTTTCTGGTGGTTGCATACCAGCTGCACATTCAGTGAATGGAAGTCCTTGTGGTTGATGAAGTCAACTGAGTGTAGCGATGGAAACCCGAGCACCACATGAATGCAGTCAATCGCACCCTGCACCTGTGGGAATCCCGAGATCAGGGAGAATCCAATGGCCCTTGCATCCTGGCTGTCCCGGTCCTGAGCAAAATGCACAAATCTGTGTGCCATGGGGAAGATGGCATCCGTGACCTCATGGCATAGAAATTGAGCACAGCGGTCACTTTCACAGCCACTGGCAGTGGATGCCCTCCGTGCCTCCTTGGCACCAAGTCTTGCAGTGAGTGGCAGATGTGAGCCTCCAGGTCCCTAGACATGGGCAGCCATTGGCGACACTGGTCCTCAGTCATCTGCAGGAATGGCAGGTGGTGTCCATAGACCCTGGGTGTCGTTAGGCATTGACCAGCCATGGTGTGGGTATCATGGCTGCACTTAACACCTTTCCTGGCCCTGTCTGACCGCCCCTTAACACTTTCTGGAGAGTGCTGGTTATCACTGGTCCAAACTGGGATGCTGAGATTGCAGCAGGTTGTGGGCGCCTCCAGCAGTCACTGCTACGTGGCTAGCATTGGCGAGGAGATTGTACAATGTGTGCAGTCCAATTGCCCCATTGTCCAATAAAATGGTGGCGGACTCGAAATCTGTGCCAGGGGGTGGGGGGTAGTGGGGGTAAGGTATGGAGTGCTTGGTGGCCCTTTGATGCCTCCGCGTTGCCTGCATGGGTGGCAGGCTAGGAGCCCGACACCAATCATATCACTGTGGCTGCACCTGGTCTGTCTCAGCTGCAGAGGGATGGTCAGTTTATACAGGGGGTCTTGCTTACCCTGACCCCCACCTCGGTTGCCTGTGCACAGAACGCAGCACCAGGGCAGCACTTGACCACCACCCGCACCGACAATGGTTGCCTCCGAGGCTGGCCAGCACTTGTTCTCAGACACCCACCAGTCGCCTCCGGGGCCAGGCATCAGTTTCCCCCGTCCCCCGGTGCCCCTGAGGCCTGTAAACAATTGGTGAGCTGTGTAGAACGCTGCTGCTCACTTACCTCCATTCCCCCAAAGTGAAGGCTGCTAAGTGCCCGTCGCCTGTGCGCTGTTGTGAAACACGTTGGCGTGCTTTCCTGCCGATGTGGATGGATGATACGGTGGGGCTCCCAGGGCCTGGCAGCATGGTCTTTTAATTATATGCTAATGTATTACAATTAGCTCTCTGCCGACGTATGGTGGCCCCCTGTCGGTAGGTTGAGCGGATGATCGCGGCCTGCCTTCATGCCATCGTGAACAGGTCATGCCATGTTATCCACGCGCGCCACCTATCACGCCCACCTCCAGCGGGCTCAGAAAATTCCACCCATTGCTTCCTCAAGGTGCAGTGGGTCTCCAGCATGAAGCACCTCATTATGCCGGTGAATGCATGGTAGCCAGGATGCTGCCATAACCCTTTTGCTTTAAGCCAATACACAAACCTGCTACTGTTCACAGATCAAAGGCAGCCATCTGGTCAAAGACCAAAGCTAATCTCCATAGCACTGAATCATGATGCTGTTTGGAACCCAAAAACCCTTGAAAACACCATTACAGTGACTTTAGGATTGACATTAAGCAGACTGTAGGATTCTAAAATATTTATTGGTGCCTGGATAGATTCATGGGTGTGCTTCACTCTAGTCCTACAAAGATGTCCTGCATCACTGTCGTCTGCTATGTGTTACACAATGTTACCAACTGCAAAGAACTGCAGATTGATGTCCGGGAGTACAAAGTGGAGGATGACCAAAATCTAAAGCATCAGCAAGCTGCTGAAGCCTTGATTGAGGAGGGCTCTACATGAAGAGGATGATCTATATTCCCCCTTTCCCATTGCCAGAGCAAAGTAAGGTCGTGGAGAACTAAGCTTCCCCGAGTGGCAGGCTTCCTCAGGGTGCAAGGTAACATAGACTTCACCCATAGTTTTTCATGTTCCCATTGCCAGTCTGACATTTTTATGAGTAGGAAGGTGTCTTGTTTTTGCTTCTTTTTTCAATAATGCATACAGGCCGTCGTCTTTGTAACTGAGCTAACTTTATTGATAACACATTTTCCTAACATGAACACATACCTACAGTGTCTGAACTCTATCAAGACAGGCTCCAACATGTGCTATCTGACCTGCAACCCCAGGTCAGGCGACCCTGTATATGGTTCAGAGTACCGTATATTATCTAATACTGGAGTCCACAACAACAATCAGCTATTATCATAACATTTCCTTTTTTTAAAAAGAGCTTTTATACAACCCAAGTACACAAAGCCTTTTATCTATTCTTTCTCACTCTGTTTTGATCAGTCTGTTTTGTCTTTCATTCTTCTCTCTATCTCTGTGGATTTTTTTCCACAATTCTTCCACTGGATCTTCTGAATAGTGACAGAGGTGATTTTGAAGGACAAAGGGGCCTTCTCCAGCTCTGTGTCATTATCACCCCTTGGATAGTTCTCAGGACTCCCAGGCTTTGTCTCGTTCTGTTGCTTCACTGGTGCATTCTTGTTTCAGAGTAGGGTTATGTTTCATTTGTTTTCCGTAAGAATTTACGGTTTCTCCTGTACTTTGCCCATTTGGAGTCTGTGCTATGTAAGACCTTGGCTCTCCTGTGATTCCTGTGACAACAGCAGGATTCCAGATCCCTTCATGCTCAATCCTCACTGTCTCTCCCCTGCTCAGGTCAGGCAAGGGTCGGGTGCCTGGAGCAAAGTAACTGTTTCTGCTTCAGTTTCTGTCTCAGTTTGAGCAGGTCCTGCACTGGCTGTGGAAATAACAGCTGAGGCACAGTTGGAAGATTAGTTCTTAGTCCTCTCCCCATCAGGAGCTGTGCTGGAGATGATCCAATGCCCTCTAATGGAGTATTCCTGAAACCCAGCAGAGCCAGATAAGGGTCTCTTCCGTCCACCTTTTCCTTCTTCAACAGGTGTTTTAAGGTCTGTACGGTATGCTCCACAATTCCGTTGGATTGTGGGTATTTGGGACTTGATGTAGTGTGACAAAGCTGCCAGTCCTGTGCAAATTTGCGAACCTCAGTGCCTGAGAATTGTGGACCGTGGCGAGCAAAATTGGATTTTAAATGATTTATTACAGTGATGCTCTTACTATCATTTCTCAGCAGCACAGACTCAAAAAAAACTGAGTAATAATATACTGCTAGTAGGTGCCCACTGTTGTCAAACGTGAACAAGTCCACTCCATAGAAAGGTTACATATTTGGTCTGCCCAATCAGAGGACTGGCAACTCAACTGCCTCAGCAGTGTCACCATTAGCGGTGGCCATTGCTGACGCTCCATGGACAGGGTACCTCAATGGCCTCAAAGAGGGGTAGGTAGTGTCGGGGATCGTCGGGGCCAGGCAGACAGGCCTCAGGGACCGGGGGTGGAGGGCCTCAGTGCAGCCATTGTCACCAACGGGCCCCTCCATGGGCCATGGAGTGCCCAAAAAGAGGTCGTCCCCACCAGAGGACGAACTCCCCTTGTGGCAGCGGGCTGCCCAGGATGCTGGCAAAATTCCCACAGAGGCAGCAAGTGACACTTCATTGACCACTCAAGTGGCTCAGTTTGGCTCCCTCCAGCAGCATACCTGCCCAGCAACTGACAAAATGGCATTGTAGCAGGAGGCACCCTGGGAAGGAGCATGTCCTCCCCACTCACCCACCTTCCCATGCCATTTTGCCAACCTTCCTGTCTCCCAACCCATTGCCAAAAGGATGGTAACCTTCTGGCCCTGGAGTCAAATAGACCATGGAAAATCTGGAATATTGGATTCCCCCATAAGCTGTAATGTTTCAACTCCACAGCATGAGTGTGGTATTAGTGGCATTATTGATAGGTTCCTCATCCCAAAGTCAGCACCACAGAAGCTGGTAGGTCTGTCTCCTAACCGAGGGTGGGGTGAGGGTGGGGATAGGGGGCAGCATGGCTGATCCTGGGTTTAAGGATGTTGGGGTGGGGGAGGAGGGTTCCTGGGTGAAGGTAAAACCAGGTCCGGGAAATGGGTGGAGGCCAGTGACAGGGGACAGATGCCTTGGGGGGAAAGCAGGCCTCAATGGGAGATCGGGGGCCTGGTTGTCGGGGAGGTTGGAGTCAGGGGAAAATCAGAAGTGTCAGCAAGGTGGTTGAGGTCCGGACAACCAGGGTTGTATTTCAAATGGTGAATGCAAATGAGGCACCCGGCCTTATTATACTATTTGAAATGCAAGTGGTTTTTCTGTAACCCACCCCACCCCTGTTAAAGAAGTTGCTTTTTTTATACGTTGGTTGGAGTCAGGTTTCAGACTTTTAACATTTTAAACCCCTCCTACTCCACCCAAACCCAGATGGTCTTTGGTATCAAAACTACTCAATGGCCTGAATTTTTCGCTTGTCAGGCGCGTGCGAACGGGGGGCCCGGGAGCGGACGGGAAAAAGGCCCCTGACCACAATTTCACACTTGCTGGTCAATTAACGGCCAGCCAGCGCGAAACGCGCGCTGAGAAAGGCTCAGCATTGCTGGTGGGGGCAGGAAGAGGGCAGGCGCCAAAGTCACCGTGGGTGCTGGTGAGCATTTCTGGTGGGCTCGCTGAAGGTAAACAGCTGCCTCAGGGAGCTGCAGACCTCCGCAGAATAAACTGAACAATAAAAATGCTGCGAAAAAATCACTTTCAACTGCCTCCTTTATGGGCTTACTTGCCCGCTTAATTGTCAGCGGGCGCGCTTCTGACTGCCGTGCGTGCCTGCTGAGCGAGGTAACGCACGAGATATCGCAGGAGTGTGCGATGAGGTTAGGATGCTCACCCGACGTCATCTCTTGCAATTTCGCAGCCCGACGTAAAATTCTGGCCAATGTCTATTCTGATTAAATTAGCCTACAATGAATATTCCAGCAACATTGACTGAAAACAAATGAGACCATCGCTATGGGTGGCCAAGATGATTTCCAGTTGCATGATCATTTCAGATCTCGCGGTTCAGTCGTGGCCAGAGCTTCCCCCATTCCTCAGTCATGCCTAGAGCCTCATATCTCTGCCAGGAATTCTACACCCCACCCCCCACTGTCCCTCGATCCAGATTCCTGAGCTTGAGGCCAAAGCAACTGGAGACACGGCCGCCAATGGTGGAGTGATTAAAATCGAGGAAAACGCAAGAAGCACAAACATCTCAAAGGCTTGCTGGACAGGGGAAGGGTACGTAGAGAGGGAGGGACCAGGCCATGGAGGGATTTGAAAACAAGGATGAGGATTTTAAAATTGAGGTGTTGTAGGACACTAAGCCAGGGAAGGTCAGCGAGCATAGGGATGATGGGTGAGTGAGATTTGGAATGAGTTAAGCTATGAACAGCAGAGTTTTGGATAAGCACAAATTTATAGAGGCTGGAAGATTGGAGGATGGCCAGGTTGGAATATTGAAGTCTAACAAAGTCGTGGATGTGCGCTTTAGCAACAGATGGGCCGAGCCAGCATTGGAGTCCAGTGAATGTTACCGAGGTGGAAGCGGGCAGTCTTGGCTATAGCGCAGATATGAGGTCCAGAACTTGTCTCAGGGTCAAACACAACACCAAAGTTGCAGATGGTCTTGCTCAGTTGAAGACAGTTGTCAGGGATGGAAATGGTTACCAGCGAACAGAATTTGTAGTGGGACCCACAGACAATGGCTTCAGTCATCCCAATATTTACTTGGAGGAAATTTCTGCTCATCCAACATTGGATGCTGAACAAGCAGTGTGACAAATCTGAGGCAGTGGGGTGGTCCAAAGAGGTGTTGGTGGATAGAGGTGAGCATTGTTTGTATACATGTGGAATCAGATATTGGCCTGGATTTTTCCATGGCGGGCGGGCTGGGCGGGTGCACTGCCATCTTATGCGGGCAGGCAAAGTAAGGCCCGCCCAGCGTAACGCGTGGCCGATAGTGCTGTGCGGGCTGGGGGAAGAGGGAGAGCTGGGGCAAGTGCTCCTCCGCGCCTGCGCAAAAGAGCACAGCAATTTCCCTAAGGCACGGAGCTGCCTCAGGGAGATTGAATAGACAATAAAACAGTTCAATAAATGATGTAAAAATGTATTTAAACATGTGCCCTCATGTGGCAGCGTCACATGAGTTGGGACATGTTTGTAAAGGTGGAAAAATTAATTAATTTATGTTACAAAAGCTTCAGGAAACCTCATCCCGCCCGTGGATGAGGTTTCCTGAGAAATGTGAAGGCCGCTTGAGCTTTTGCCTGCCCACTAACCTTAAGGTTGGACGAGCAGCGTTCTTACATACTTTAATTAATCCCTTAATGGCCTTAATAGGCCCTTAACATTTCGGTGGGCGTGCAGCTGACTCTGGTGCACGCCCGCTGAATGAAACATCACGATGAAGTGCAATGATGTTGGGACGCACGCCCAATGTCATCACGCGTCATTTTACGCGTCGATGTGTCGGGCCTGCCCCCGCACGCCGACTGGAAGATTCTGCCCCTTGTGTTTTCAGATGATACTGCTGAGTGTAACATGTAGTAGAGAAATCCATGGGGAACTCCAGATATAACAGAGCAAAAGTGAGAAGAGAAGTCATTGCAAGTGATTCCCTAGTTTTGATTAAATAGATAAGGGTGAGGAAGTTTGTCCTGAAAAGCTAGGGAAAAGAGGAAAAGCAGTAGAGGCAGTTGAACAGATTATCAACCGATCCTACAGCACCCCTATTTGCTCCTAAGTGGGCACTTAATTACTCCTAAAGAACTGCCCACCACTACTTGGTGAGTAGCTGATGCAAGTTTCACCCTGCCTCCGACAAGATCACTCAGAGGCAGGAGTGCATCAGGTAGACAATCTGACACACATATTTCATAACTTATATGCCCTCCCACCTCCAAAACCACCCTTGTGCAGCTGATAAGATTCCATCCAACAGCTCAATGAGAAATTTGAAGTGATATTTGGATTGGTGATATAGAACAGGGATTTTAAATGAGAGACCTGAAAGGTGGAACAAGGTGAGATGCTCAAAAGGAAGTGAAGTTGCCAGAGGAATAAGGAGAAAGTCTAAGGTGTGACTTGGACTAGATTTTATGGCCCACAGCTCCTCATTATTGTCCAGTCTTGAGTTTGAAATCTATCCCATTTAGCAAAGTGGTAGTGCCACACAACACGATGGAGGGTATCCTCAATATGAAGGCGGGACTTGGTCTCCACAAGACCTGTGTGGTGGTCACCCCTACCGATACTGTCATAGACAGACTGTCATAGACAGATGCATCTGCAGCAGGCAAGTTGGTCAAGTATGGTCAAGTATGTTTTTCCGTCTTGTTGGTTACCTCACTACCAGCCGCAGACCCAGCCTAGCAGCTCCGCAAGTCATGTTTTTAGTGGGGTGGGGAGGCAGGTAAAATATGAGGGGTTACAAGCTCACCATGTTCCCGCTTACCCCTGACCCAGTCCCCAGAATATGATGGGTGGGCAGGAGCCGAAATCAGCTGCCTTCCCACCATTTAAAAAAAAGGCAATTAATGGGCAATTAAGCTTGTTACAAAGCCAATTAACTCATATTTCACATTGCCCGGCCATAAATTGTTTACGTGGGCAGGCTGTTGGGAGTGGGGAGCATACTTTTTGAAAAATCTTTCTGAAACGCGGAAGCAGGGGCACAGCTGTCGGTGGGGGGGAGGTTCCCTTTGTTTTTTTCTTATTCAATCATTCATGGGATGTAGGAATTGCTGGCTAGGCCAGCATTTATTGCCCGTCCCTAACGCCCTTGCAAAGGTGGTGATGAGTTGCCTTCTTGAACCACTGCAGTCTGTGTGCTCTAGGTACACCCACAGTGCTGTTAGGGAGGGAGTTCCAGGATTTTGACCCAGCGACAGTGAAGGAACGGCGATATATTTCCAAGTCAGAATGGCGAGTGGCTTGGAGGAGAACTTCCAGGTGGTGACGTTCCCATCTATCTGCTGCCCTTGTCCTTTTAGATGGTAGTGGTTGTAGGTTTGGAAGGTGCTGTCTAAGGAGGGTTGTTGAGTTTCTGCAGTGCATCTTGTAGATGGTACATACTGCTGCTATTGTGCGTCGGTGGTGCATGGAGTGGATGTTTGTGGATGAGGTGCCAATCAAGAGGGCTGCTTTGTCCTGGATGGTGTCGAGCCCTCTTGAGTGTTGTTGGAGCAGCACTCATCCAGGCAAGTGAGGAGTATTCCATCACACTCCTAATTTGTGCCTTGTAGATGGTGGACAGGCTTTGGGGAGTCAGGTGGTGAGTTACTCATTGCAGGATTTCTAGCCTCTGACCTGCTCTTGTAGCCAAAGTACAGCCTTCCGGGCTGAATATTGAATTCAACAACTTTAGATCTTAAACTCCCCCTCCCCCCATCCCCACCCCGTTTCTCCCCCCTCCCCCTTTTTTTTCAATAATTTATATAGATTCTTCTTTCCCCACTTATTTCCATTATTTTTAAATCTAAAACTAAAACCTTGTTAGTCTTTCCACCCCACCCCCACTAGAGCTGTACTTTGAGTGTCCTGTCTTCCATTCTTAATTAGCACTTTTCTTAGACAAATATCACCACCTTCAACACCTCTTTGATCCTTTTGTCTGTGACATCTTTTGATTATCTGCTCCTATCACTGCTTGCTTATCTCCACAATCACCACACCCTCAACTTCTCTCTCCCCCCGCCCCCCCACCTTAAACCAGCTTATATTTCTCCCCTCTCCTAACTATGCTTCAGTTCTGCCGAAGGGCCGTGAAGACTCGAAACGTCAACTGATTTCTTCTCCACCGATGCTGCCAGACCTGCTGAGTTTTTCCAGGTAATTCTGTTTTTGTTTTGGATTTCCAGCATCCGCAGTAGCTTTTAGCTTTTTGTTTTTACTTATATGGCTAGTCCAGTTCAGTTTCTATGGTCAATGGTAACGCCCAGGATGTTGATAGTGGGGGATCCAGCGATGGTGATGCCATTGAATCTCAAGGGGCGATGGTTGGATTCTCTCTTGTTGGAGATGGTCATTGCCAGACACTTGTGTGGTGCGAATGTTTCTTGCCACTTGTTAGCCCAAGCCTGGATATTGTTCATGTCTTGCTGCATTTGGACATGGACTGCTTCAGCATCTGAGGAATAGCAAATGGTGCTGAACATTGTGCAATCATCAGCGAACATCCCCACTTCTGACCTTAGGATGGAAGGAAGCAGCTGAAGATGGTTTGGCCTAGGAGACTACCCTGAGGAACTCCTACAGTGATGTCCTGGAACTGAGTTGATTGAGCTCCAGCAACCACAGCCATCTTCCTTTGTGCTAGGTATGGCTGCAACCGGCGGAGAGTTTTCCCTCTGATTCCCAATGACTCCAGGTTCGCTAGGGCTCTTTGATGTCATACTTAGTCAAATGCTGCCTTGATGTCAAGGGCAGTCAATCTCACCTCACCTCTGGAGTTCAGCTCTTTTGTATATATTTGAACCAAGGCTGTAATGAGGTAAGGAGCTGAGTGGCCTTGATGGAACCCAAACTGAGCATCAGTGAGTAGATTATTGCTAAGCAAGTGCCACTTGATAGTACTGTTGATGACCCCTTCCATCACTTTACTGATGATGGAGGGTAGACTGATGGGGCGGTAATTGGCCAGGTTGGATTTGTCCTGCTTTTTGTGTACAGGGCATACCTGGGCAATTTTCCACATAACCGGGTAGATGCCAGTGTTGTAGCTGTACTGGAACAGCTTGGCTAGTGGAGCAGCAAGTTCTGGAGCACAAGTCTTCAGTACTATTGCCAGAATATTGTCAGGGCCCATAGCCTTTACAGTATCCTGTGCCTTCAGCCATTTCTTGGTATCATGCGGAGTGAACCGAATTGGTTGAAGACTGACATCAGTAATGCTGGGGACCTCCGGAGGAGGCCAAGGTGGATCATCCACTTGGCACCTTTGGCTGAAGATTGATGCAAATGCTTCAGCCTTACATTTTGTGCTGATGTGCTGGGCTCCCCCATCATTGAGGATGGGGATATTTGTGAAGTCCCCTCGTCCTCCAGTGAGTTGTTTAATTGTTTACCGCTATTCATGGATGTGGTAGGACTGCAGAGCTTAGATCTGATTCATTGGTTGTGGAATCTCTTAACTTTGTCTATTGCTTGCTGCTTATGTTGCTGGCATGCAAGTAGTCCTGTGTTATAGGTTCACCAGGTTGACACCTCATTTTTAGGTGTGCCTGGTTCTGTTCCTGCCATGTCCTCCTGCACTCTTCATTGAACTAGGGTTGATCCCCTGTCTTGGTGGTAATGGTAGAGTGAGGGATATACCAGGCCATGAGGTTACAAATTGTGGCTGAATACAGTTCTGCTGCTGCTGATGACCCACAGTCCCTCATGTTTGCCTGGTCTTGAGTTGCTAGAGCTGTTCGAAATCTATCCCATTAAGCATGGTGGTAGTACCACACAGCATGATGGAGAGTATCCTCTATGTGAAGACTGGACTTTGTCTCCACAAGGACTGTGCGGTGGTCACTCCTACCAATTCTGTCATGGACAGATGCATCTGCGACAAGAAGGTTGATGAGGATGAGGTCAAGAATATTTTTCCCTCTTGTTGGTTCCCTCACCACCTGCCGCAGACCCAGTCTAGCAGCTACATCCTTTAGGACTCAGCCAGCTCGGTCTGTAGTGGTGCTACAGAGTTGTTCTTAGTGGTGGACATTGAAGTCCCCCACCCAGCGTACATTCTGTGCCCTTGCCATCCTCAGTGCTTCCTCCAAGAGGTGTTCAAAATGGAGGAGCACTGATTCATCAGCTGAGAGGGGTGGTACATGGTAACCAGCAGGTTTCCTTTCCCATGTTTGATGCCATGAAACTTCATGGGGTCTAGAGTCAATGTTGAAGACTCCCAGGGCAACTCACTCCCAACTGCATACCACTGTGCCACCACCTCTGGTGGGTCTGTCCTGCTGGCAGGATGTCTGGGACATTTTCTGTAAGGTATGATTTCGTGAGTATGACTATGTCAGGCTGTTGCTTGACTACTCTGTGAGACAGCTCTCCCAATTTTGGCACACATCCCCAGATGTTAGTAAGGAGGACTTTGCAGGGTCAGCAGGGATGAGTTTGCCATTGTCTTTTCCAGTGGCTTGGTCGATGCCAGGTGGTCGGCCTGGCTTCATTCCTTATTGACTTTCTAGCAGTTTGATACAATTGAATTTCTTGCTAGGCCATTTCAGAGGGCATTTAAGAGTCAACCACATTGCTGCGGGTCTGGAGTCACATGTAGGCCAGGCCAGGCCAGGCCAGGCAAGGATGGCAGATTTCCTTCTCTAAAGGACATTAGTGAAGCAGATGGGCTCTAAGGGCAATCCACAATGGCTTCATGGTCAGTATTAGACTTTCAATTCCAGATTTTTATTGATTGAATTCAAATTCCACCATCTTGGATAAGGTTTAAATCACTGCTCAGCCACGTCTCCATCAAGGCCATAATAATCAGTGATCGTCCACAATAAGCTCATGGATGGCAAGGGCTATATTCAAAAGTGAACGTACATTCTGGATGGTGATGCAAAGTGGAGCAGTGACAACCGCTATATTGGCAGAATCTGCAGTGTCAGAGCAGGGATACTGATTGAAAGTGCTGATTGCCCAAACTCCAGTGAGCAATGAGTTCATAGTCAGCACACCCCATGAAATAGTGGCCTGCAACCTCAGGTTTTCAGCCCACTTAAATGATAGACAAAAAAGTTAGGGCTTCAATTCCACAATGTCCAAAGCACCATTCCTTGCACATGCTGCTCTTCCCAGAGTGTGCCCAATCGGGAAATCAGTTCTTAAATGTCTTACAGCTTTGTAAGCAATACCTCTATTTATGAAACCCAAGATCCTAAATGCTTTGCTAACCATGCTCAGAATATGTCCTGCCACCTTCAAAGATCTATATACAGGAATCTCCAGGTCCCTCAGTCCCTGCACACTCTTTAGAACTATGCCATTGTCTATTTTGCCTCTCCCTATCCCTTCTGCCAAAATGCATCACCTTACACTTCTCTGTATTAGACCCCAATGCCACTTGTCTGCCTATTCTGCTAGTCTATCTGTTAGCTGTTGCAATTATTTTATCGCACCCTCACAGTTTGCCATTCCTCTAAGTTTGGTATCATGGACAAATTTTGAAATGTTACTTTGTATTCTAATATCCAAGTGATTGATTTATCCAATAAAAGCAATGGTCCCTGCACTGAACCTCGGGGAACTCCACTGTCCACAATTCTCCAGTTTGAAAAGCAACTATTTACCACAACTCTATTTTCTGCCCTTAAGCCAATTTTTTGATCTAAAGTTGATACTGATCCTTCAATTCCATGAGCCAAAATTTTGTTAACCAGCCTTTTCTGTGTGTTTTTTTTTTCAATTCATTTCTTAAAATCCATATGGACAACATCCACTGCATTGTCTTCATCAACCTTCTCTGTTACGTCATCAAAAATTTAATTAGATTAGTCAAGCATGATCTGCCTTTTACAAGTCTATGTTAATTCTCCATAATTACCTCAAACCTCTCCAAGTGCCAGTTATTGTTTTTTCCTGATTATTGTTTCTAAAACCTTATCCACCATTGATGTTAAACTGACCATGCTGTAGTTACTAGGACTCTCCTTACACCATTTCATAAGGATGTTACATTTACCACACTCCAATTCCCACATTTTCCCTGTTTCTAGGGAAGAGAGGTTATGGCAAGGCCTTCCAGTTGCAATCTTATGAACTCAGTACTGACCATCCCTACCGCTGATGTACTATGGCTGCAGTGCGTACTAGCAACAAAATGCCCTGCTGCAATTTGTCAAGCTTACTTTATCAGCAGGTCAAACAGCAACTGTGGAGAGAAACAGAGTTAATGGCTGGGATTTTCCGGTCCCGCCAGAGGTGGGCATCATTGTGGGAAGAACAGGAAAACCTGGAGAGCGACAAAAGACTAGAAAATCTCACAGAATGTTTCAACATGTGATAACCCTTCATCAGAACCTGCAACATTGGGCTGGATTTTATGGCTCCCCGTCCAGCGTATTTTCAGTCGGGGAAGGTCGGGGCACATAAAATACGAGGGGTGCCCACCCTTGAGCTGTCCCCCATTAAGTAGGTGGGCAGATACTGAAATCGGCAGTCTGCCTGGCATTTCAAATAAATAATTAAAGGTTGACTGAGCTTGTTGCCAAGCCAATTGGTTAGGATATTAAACTGCCCACGCCATAATACGGTTAACATGGGCAGGCAGGCAGGACTGGGCAGTGTGTTTTTTAAGCCTGAGTTGCGAAAGGGTGTGAAGAAAGGGGGGCACATCATTCGGGAGGTGACCTGTGTGCATTGGGGGTGCCCCCCCGCCCCCGCTTTGTTCCTCCCCACCAAAACTCAGACCCCCAAACACCTCTCCACCCCTCCCTGGGCTCTCAGATCCCACCCCAGCCTAAAAGCCCAAGATTTACCTGTCTTTGGCAGCCATCGCTCTTCTTCTTGCTCCTCCTTGCAGCTCCGGCAGGGCCCTCTACTGAGCTCTGGCGCTGCTGGAGCTGCGAGAGCTATCAGCCAATTCTTCCCACTGAGAGGTGGAAGTCCCACTCTCACCTAGTTTAGCCTACTGGCAGCGTGATATGGCTTCAGGGCTGTCTTCTTCCTCCTGATTTCCTCCAGGGGTGTGAACAGTTCTCCCTGCCATAAAATCCAGCCTGTTTACTCTGCTTGTCGCCACAGATCCTGTCTGATCTGTTGAGTGTTTCCAGCATTTTCTGTTTTTATTTTAGATTTCCAGCACCTGCAGTGTTTTATCTTTGTATACTTTATCAGTACCTCCCAGACCCAGAACCATTACCACTGGAAGTGGCAATATCCTGGGCACACTATTACCATCCCATGGAGCCATTACTACATTCAAATGCATACACATGAGAAAACAGAGTTAATTAAAATTAAAACCACACATGAGGAAGTACTCTTTAATGAATAATTGTTTCTCAGGGAGAATACAAATAAAAAAGCACCAAATTCAGCAAATTTTCAGGCATGTAAAGTCTTGGTTTCCCAAAAATAGCAACAAGGTAAGATTTAAACTGCAAAAAAGCAGGAACAAAGAACAATGATACAAAACTTGAGTTATAAAAAAAGTGTTCAGAAAAAAGATAATACCATTCAATTTACAAAAGTACGAACAACTTGAACTTGTTTGTGGACTGCAAAGCTTTTTATGTCTTAGTACAAAATACATGTTAGAAATAGCCCATAGACTCACTAGAGCAAGCACTAACTTTAATATTTTTTTCTTCTTAACCACACAGACATATCAGTTTCCAAGCAATGGCCAAACCCCCATCTGTAATTTATTAAGCCCAGCTTTAAAAATGGAAATGAACATATAACATAAAGCAACTTTTAATCTTTTTAAACTGTTTACTTTGAAAAAATTCTAATTGTTATGTCCTAGAATAGATTCCTGTTGAGTTTATGATAATCTTAATACTGAGAAAACCAGAAGATACGTATTGATTCAATTTTTCCAGATATACCATGATTTAACCTAGCAAAACCAATGGCTGTTCCAGGGAATAAATGGAACAAGTAAATTTGACTATTTAGTAAATTATTCATTTTACATTCTAAAAGATCCCTGACTTAATTTTCCAATAGTACCAAGGAAATGCCTCCAGAATCCACCCAATTTTGATTCTCAAATATACTAGCATTCAATGCGAAACATAAAGAAATAGAAAGTTAATATGCTTTGACTTTTCCTATTCAACAACCATGTAACCTGACAAGAGTCTGCGACATGTGCAAAACTGACATCCTTATCATTTGTGATTGCCAAGGCCAGGCCTCAATTTTAAATTAAACCATTTGTATTTAGTGGGATGTCCTGCATTTTCAGGAAGCAAAATGTTTCAAATCCTCCTCAAGCTCGAGCAGGTTTTCTTTTTATTGTAAGTCTCTTCAATGCTTGTCTTGCCCTTCTTGCTCCAGCTGAATGCAGAAATTATAAAAATTAGTAAATGCAGCACTTAAACTTCTAGGACATATTTGAAAACAAAACCGTTAAGTGTGTGCGAACTATGCACTAGGGAGCTGTTTTGTGATTCTTTGACCTGTTCTAATTAATGTTATAATTATTCTAAGAACTGTTCATTAAAAATTCATTTGGATGAGAGCTTTTATTAACAATTTAACTGCCATATCTCTGTTAATCTAGTGTCAGAATGTTACATTTATTGTGATAATATATTCCTTGAATATACAGTTTGCACACCGTAACATGCCTTTTAAGGAAATTTCCTTCAGCACCAAGCTCCCTCATCTGAAAGGCTGTCTCTTGAGCGGACCCTATCTTAGCAAGACCTAACTCAGCTGGAGTGGTGACAGACATCCAAGTAAACTACAATGTCAAAATAAATACTGCATGGACCCTAGCCATGTGAACTTATTGAAAGGAGAATAGGAGGTATTATAGATAAACAGGGCTGGTGGGTATTTTCCCCCAGGAGAGGTAGGAGGAGGAAATGAGTGTTTGTGGAAGCAGATGGAGGTCGACTGTGGCAGGGATGAGGAGGGAGAAATCTATGATAGATGAACATATACCAATATTGGATGGAGTGGGCTTGATGAGTTGTACAGCTTTTATGTTCTTTGCTTAGTATTAACCAGGAACTAACAGGTGGAACAATTTAGGTAAAAATCTAATTTTAAGCCTTCCATTTTATGCTTGAAGGGAAGGTGACATAAAGATCTGGATTTGTGGCCTTGAAATTTGATGGCCCTGCCTTTGTTTTTCAGCTGCAAAACAGGTGCATGAGCACCCAATTTGTTGGGTGGTCCTCTTGTTTGTTATTTGCCGGAAGTGCGCCAGTGACCACATTGACAAAGGCAGAAAAAACAGCGTCCTGAGCAGACATCTGAACCTTTGTTAGAACCTTTGCATATTCAATTAGGGCTTCCAAGATCTTTTTTTGAGGCCCTCGATGCAAAATTGGGTTCCTCTGAATGCAACTGGTACCGATCTTGAAAGGGATTGCTGAGGCTGCCACGAGAAAGCAATTAAAAATAATACTTTCCTGAGAGAAGTGCAAGTGCAATGCTGTGTAGATAGCTATATACACTTCTTTTTATTATCTTACATGTTAAGATTTATTTAGAATCTTCTGAGAATTCACACTACCTTCAACAGTATGGATTGCTCCCAGTAACTGATAGATAGCTTTTAAACACAATTTGTAAAGATGCCAAAAAAATGAATCCTGTTTCTGGAAAATGCTCAAGTTAAACTTTTCATAATACATATTGAGCCCTAAAGATATCAGTTATGTTAATGTTAAAATATCTTAAAATGAGATGACCAAAATGTCTGAGTCAGGTTGAGAGTCATTATTCAAAAACAAACACTGATTGCTAATTTTATGTGCAGCTCATAAGCTTGTGTTTCTTATGAAATTTGATAATGATTTATAGCACAGATTTTCAAACTGGGATTCTGGAACTTGAGGAGGATTCCAAGGTATTTAATTTCTGTCCCTCTGCCGAGCAATCTATTTATCTTTTGGCTTATCAGGTAGCTATTTCTGATCTAGTATATTACATAGAATTAAATGAAATTTACAGCATAGAAATAGGCCATTATTTCTATGCTGGTGGCTCGTCCCAATATATTCACTTCATGTTACTTGCATAAATTGTCCACCTATTCCTTTCTCCCTCATCTAGCTTCCTGTTAAATGCATCTATACCGTTCGCCTCAACCATTCCACTTGGTAGCGAGCTTCACATTTTCCAACATCACTTCAAAACATACTGGGAAGGGTATATAATAGGTGACAGATGAGATAAGGCCCACATTGCATTATCGTCCATAATGAATTTCTAGCTCATTGCCTGTTGGAAGTGAGGGTGGGGAGGATTCTCAGGAATGTGAAAATAATTGCAGAAAAACCTATGGATCACCAATCTATAATATTCCCACATTTACTAAATAGCATAAACTGCCTTGATTCACCCGCCTCAAATTTCCAATGATAAAGCTGGTGTCTCTGTTACAATTGGAAAACCCAGGCATTATGTCCAACACTGAAAAGTTATCCAGGTGGTAATTAACTGAATGCCTCACATCTTTATAATAAATAATCAAGTCTAACGTACCTGACATTCGTCTGTTACCATGACTAGCGCTCCTTGATGGTTCTTTAAAAAAATACATTTTATTAGAAATAAAAACGGAAATTCGGGAAATGTACAGTCAGTCTTGAGCCATAAAGAGAAAAGGCAGCAATTTTATACTCATCATCAGAATTTTATACTGGTGTGCTTAATTGGGTTAATCTAAATAGCTTCAGGGTGTAAATATATTTGTCCCTCTATACTGAAGATTTATTTATAAATGAAGTTAACCGCACAAGAATAATATCACAGCAGTTCATGCTGTGACAGATATGACATTTGCTTTATGTGAGTCCTTGCCAGCAGTCACTGTGGTGGTTCTAATGCGTAGTTTTAGAGCCAGTTCAGCTTTCCTGAAGCTGCAACAAACTATAACCAGGCCTCAGTAAAAGGTCATTATGCAAATGGATCACAGCTGTCGCCATCAGTATAATGTTGTTTCCTGTATCTTCCTAGGTTTGATAAATGAGTAAATGCAATTGCAAACATGGTGTGATTTTCAGAGGATGCCCTTACCTGAACGAATAAGCTTTGTGACTTCTTCTTCATGCTCACTCAATGGTTCACCCTCAATCAAAATTTGAGTTAATCTGGAAGAGGAGCCTGCGAAAGTAGCAGTTAATGGCAGCATTAGTACTTGGTACACAGCAGGTGTCAATACAGGAGTGTACCACTTCCTTTAGGAAGAATTCTGAACCAAGCTATGCTTGGTTGAATGTCAAAATATCTGCATTTATTCCATGAAGCACAGTGTGCTAGTTGTTTAATTATTAAGAGTTAATTAACCAAGTTTTCTGCTTTCCACTGCAATGTTGCTGAAAAGATTGAAGCTTCCTTCAATCAGATATGTTTAACACAACACAAATTTGTAATGAGGGCTTTTTTATGTGCATCTGAGATATAAAAAACCCAATCATGCTTGGTGAACACTACAGCCATTTGAAGACAGCAAAAATTTGTCAATATTGGAAATCTGTGAATAACAACTTGGTGAAATACTTTAAAACCTCAGAAGGCCAAATTGTATTCATGATTGTTTGAAGTGCTGTATGAGATCAATAGACAATGAATGGATCTTGCAATCTGCAACATGTTCCCTCTAAATGGAGCACTGCGTTGCTAGCTATGGTAGATGACTTGCTACATCACTTGTGAACTTGAGCAATATTGCCAGCTCACACTGTGGAATAAAAACCATGTACCACCACTAATAACCATGTACTCTCTAATAACCATGTTTGGCATCGTGATATCTCGAATACAAATGAAAGCGCCCTTAGGCTGTTAATGGGAGGGGAAGAGGTAGGGATGATTATTCGCTATTCAGAACACAATCATTTTGATGCCGAATATAAAGATTGCTAATGAGGAGGAAAATGCAGGGGAGGAGGTTTCCACTGGCTGCGTTTGAGTATCCTGATCTCCACGGAAAAGAACCATCAGATTAAGGCAAAAGATTGTACCCATTGATAAGGCTGGGAAGGGGGTGGGGGTGTGGTCTACAAGTTGCACTTGAGGTGACTATCTGATATCAGTTGTAAAACACCTTTGCTGATGAATAAAAGTAAATTCCCCTCCCCCCCTCAGTCCTTCAACAAGGGCAATGATGGCCTCCGGAAGTTGTGTTCTCCAGTGTCCAGAGCAAAAATAAACCTTATAGCAAACACAGGAAAATGTTTCCCTCTATTATTAATTAATTGGAGAATACAGATAAAAGAAATCTTCCTCAAGTGTGAAGTGGACGTAAACAAATGCAACCTTGGATTGTTAATGAAGGTTAGGCAGAGTTCTTTTAGGCTGGATTTTGATATGCGGCACCAAAGAACTTTTCTGAGTAAACACAAAGAAGTGTTTCCTTAGATTGTTAATGAAGAAGAGGTCTTTAAATGTTGTGTTTGAGTAACAAATGTCCAGAGAAAAATAACTAACACTGGACACAAACTATGATGCGAATTCACATGTAGGGTGACATAGAGATGGGAAACACAGGCAATTAGTTGGTTGGAGTTGTAAATAGGGAATGAACATCCTATGAGTCCATGCCTCAGGAGGCAAAGGGCAGAGCCACCAGCTCACTAACCTCCGTGAAGGAGTTTTTGGATTTCTTCATCCTCAAGTAATTTGGGATCACCCTCAATAATCCTGGTAACCTTGGTGTACTGTGTTCCTGACAAGATACATGTCATAGGTGAATCTTAAATATTTTCACGACTTCCATCACAGGAAGACATATTTTATATTTAGAAAATACAGAAAGATTATTGAATTCAATGATTGTAATTACCAAGATGTTTAGTGAAATGATTTTTTAAACTGTGTCTGATGAAAACCACTTTATTAGCCTGAATATTTCTTAAATCAGATTCATGCATTTTATTAATGTAATTGAGTGACCAAGACACAAAACAAAAAATGTTACGTGCTATTATTTAAATACTTAATATGTTCATATTAAATTCCTGTAGCATATTTTAACAGGTATGTTAACCCAGTTATGTTAATAGCTTAATGCCTCCATTAAAGTACTAGACAGAGGGCTTTGAGACAATTAAATGAAGTATTTATACGATAATATCTCACTGGATAATTTCTGGGTAATCATTTTGGTTGAGGAAATGGAGCAATTTTCAAAATAACCAGTTCCTCCTGTGATCTTTATCTAATCATCAAGCTAAGAGCTGATGGAAGCATTCCATCTTCTTAATATGCTTCAGTAGTTTTAGGGGAGTTGATTCAGGTTTGTCCTCTGAACTTACATCAATCTCAAATAAAAGTATCTAATTTAGGCTCCTAACAGCTGTCAGAGCAGAAAGGATTTTATCCCATCAGTTTGGGTCAAATAAAAATCCACAATTCAATTGTTCAATAAGCACTTCTGATCTTATACCACATAAGGCACAGCCCTGATATTTTCACAGAGGAATATGTTCGAGACTACAATACTATTCTTCACTATAATGAGCCATTTCCCCATGATTATCATAACGCTATAGTTGTTCTTTGAGACAGTGATGCACATCAGCAGAGTTCCACTGTTTCTGAGCAAACCTCAGGGAACTTTTAAAAGAGTAGTGTTTTATTAATTTGTTGAAGTAACTTTTAAGTAGAATTTTGTTTTTACCACCTGAAAATCAGGCAGGTTTGGACTTCACTTAAATATTTGGTGCCTGGTCAGCGAGGGAAATTCAAGCTGGCTAGGCCAAGGACCTGAAAGAAAAGACTCCTTCAGTCAGGTAGGTGGTGAGGGAGTGGGAATCCAAAGGTGTTCAAAATCAGGGCATGGGTAGTCTGGGTGGTAAGCCTGGGCCGAAGGAGGCCCAAACACTCCTAATCCTCAAGGTCCACAAGGAAACTCCAAAATAAAATTAAACTTTCTGGATGTCCTCTAGCCCTTGATCCAGCTCTGGGCAGGTTTGACCTGTAGGGAAAGCCACGAGTGCTCCTTTGCCCAGGCCACTGGTTGAAATCACAGATCCAGCCCTGAAGACATCATCAGAGCCTGACCAACATGTATAAAGAGGGTCCCACCAGCCTGGGGTGGGTGTGCAAGCCTCCTTCAATTTGCAGTCAGTCAGACTAGGGAGGTAGCCAGGAGTGGTTAAGTCCCCTATTCCATTTTAGCTGCCACCCCTACCTGACAGGGGGAGATAAAATTGAGGACATTAAGTCAGGAGTCTGCCCACTTTATGTAGGCCTAGCATCTTTAGTGTCCAAAGCAGAGTGCAACTATGAAATGGGCGGAAGAACAGCTAATGAGCTGGGCGTTCCTGGCTTCCTGCCACTGTTTCCTGCAATTGTGAACATTGATTAGCTCAAGGGGCAGCCAAAAGGCTGGTATCTGGTTCGCAACTGGGTGCCTCCTTCAACCCGAAGCGCGTCCTGAGCTTTGGAAAGTGCTGCGCGCCAAATGCTTTACTTGTGCCAGATTCTGTGTGAGTGGGAGAGGGGGGCTGGGATGTGAGCCAGAACATTAATCCTAACACTTGACCCTCACTAAGCCAATATTAACATACAGGATTCGTGCAACAGATACTTTTAAAGCAAGTGATAAGCGCTTGCTGTTGGATTAAACCTTACATATCTAGGTCACAAGATATTATTCTAGCTCACTGGCAGCTTGTTCTCTGAAATGTCTTTGGATTACATTGTTCCCAGTCACTGCCAGTTGCACAATTGTTACCAACTGTACCACCACCTCTGAGAAAATCAGGCCACTGCCTGTTTATGGTTTCTTTTCTTCACCCTTTCTAGCGCCATCATTAAAGTTTCCTTGGCAACAGAATTCTGTGTATAAATGGGTGCATATGAAGGTTAAGATAAAGATTTTTACCACTGTCAGCAAAGGCAAAACTAGTTGAAAGCTTATCAAGTTCATGGAAATCATTTCCTTCACCGCCTTACTTTTGTTTAAGAGCACTGTAGCCTCAGGTTGCTGCTTTTTGCTATTTACAATTAATCAAACAACCACCTTATTCAAATTGCACTCCCAGTGGTAATTGATAATAACGGCAATGCATAAACTCTAATAATCAAGACCTTCAATTTTTACCTTTTATATTTGTCGCTTCAATGTTAAAACAAATGAGACTGGCCAGAAAGGGGTATTCCATTTGTACCATCTGAGTTAAATTTACTGTAGAATACTTTTATTTTTTTTATTTGTTCATAGGGTGTGGGTGTCACTGGCTAGGCCAGCAGTTATTTCCCTTGTTCAGAGGGCACTTGAGAGTCAACCACATTGCTGTGGGTCTGGAGTCACATGTTGGCCAGACCAGGTAAGGACAGCAGAGTTCCTTCCCTAAAGGACAGTAGTGAACCAGATGGTTTTTATAGCAATGATTTCATGGTCATCATCAGGCTTTTAATTCCAGATTTTTTTATTGATGTCAAATTCCACCATCTGCTGTGGTGGGATTTTAACCCAGAGCATTACACTGGATCTACTGGATTACCAGTCCAGTGACAATACCACTATGCCACCACCTCCCCAAATGCTTGTGTGAATAGTTAGCTCAGTGTTATACTTGCAGAATAATCTAATCACCTTGTGAGGGAATGAGGCACAATTGTCAAAATAGAACCTTTTTTTTGAATATCATTTGACATGCTGCTCTGTAAATATTTAAAAATTTAAACATCATTGACCAGGTAAACAAATCTGCAGAAATAAACTCCCCTTTATTAAAACGGCCATAAAGGGTTATCAAGCATTCCTGGGATTCTGGGGTCTTAGGAATGTTTGACAATGTAGAGGGCAGCAGATCCCCTGGGAGAGGGGAAATACTCAATTTGAAGGTTGGGGAAACTGGAAAATCTCTCTCCCACTGCCTTAATTAATCAAAACTAGTCCACGATGTTAAATCAATCCCAAGCTAGTTGGTGAAGTATGAAACTAGACACTAATACTTTTCTTGATAATAGATGTATTTAAAGAATGCAACATTACATATGTCTGCTTCCTACCACCCTATCCTAGCAGTCTCTCTTTATAAGTGCTCTAGGTGTTTAAACAATATCCTTCATCTTTGTATCTTAATAATACAATTAATATACCATTGACACAGGATTCCCGCTTGACTGTCAGCTATAGAATTACAAAATTTCTTGTAAGTGTTCTTCATAATATAAACTACAAACCTCCTCTTTCAATAAACTTGGTCAAGGCCTCAGCATCACCATCAATTGTTCCTGAATCACCAATGAGAGAGAGAATAATTAGATTACATTAAGTCTCTGCTGAAAATATATCAATACTGTTTTAGGAATTATAATGTTGTAAATCAGCCAATATACACAATTGGGAAATTCATTCTGAATTTCACCTGCTTTCTATTTCCAATCTTGGCATATCTATCATCATAACTTTAAACTGTAGATAATAATTATTTAGAGTAAAACATTAGTGATAGATATGAGTTTATACTGAATGATCCCTGCACTGAAACAGGTAAGCCTGATCCCCACCTAATATTGATCAACAAGCCTCATTTACATGATACCAGTGAGCTGGACGTCTCTAGGTAGCTTGCCTAGTGAGTTGAATGTCAGCCCTTTCCGTCAACTGCAGTGTCCCAAAGGTAGATCTAGTATGAGAGGGGTGAACAATTGGGAGGGAGAAGGGCAAGAGGAAGAGGGTAGAGACAGCAACCGGCAGAGAAAGGGAGGGAGGCAACAATCATTTTTCGGGGTTGGGATGGTTGGTGGCTGACAGCAGTCTATGGTTTTAATGTTGAGCCGAGAGATGTAGTCTTGCACCTCACGGTTTCATATTCAGCTAAGTACTTTTAAGTAAACATACTTTTTGGTGGCAGGCTGCAGTGGTCTCTTGAAAGACGGCCGGTCAGGCTGCGTCTAGGCCTTGGATTTTCCTAAAAGCTGCTGCCGGCTATGTTCAAGGCAAATAACTTTTGTAAAATAGGCATCATAAAGGCATTAGGACCCTTATTTGCTTATGCAAAGGGCCTAATATCTGCTTTAGACCCATTCCTTGATCAACTCTTTTGAAGTCTATCCCAATTAGGCAGTTGGCATAAAAATGTGCCATTCCTATGCCTCTAAGGCAGGCATATCATTGAATTTATAGGCCAAGCGAAGATGCCTGGTGATAGCATGGCATTGCTAAACCCCAAGACATACATTATCCACTTATAATACCAACACATTGCTGTGTTGCATGCCAGATAAATGACTGATAATAAAAAAAATCCTGAGATCTGTTTAATATTGTTTAAATGCTAATTACCATTAGCTTGGCAAAATTAATATAAGCTTTCAAATAAAGTGGCTTAACATTTAAAAAGTAATTTATTCATGTTCTACAAAAGCTGATCTTATCAGAAATGCTTCAGTTTGCTTCTGTCCTCATCAAGGTATGTGGTGAATGGAAACTTTTTTTCTATTTCTTGCACTCTCAATTTGGTATATTTTGGATCAGATGGATGGGTGGTGGGCTGACGGGATGTGTGGATGAATACATGAAGCTCCCTGTGCTTTGCCTCATCAATATCCTTATGCTAACCTCAGATCCATAAGAACACTGAATCTAGTAGCCTCTCAGATTATTAGGTGGTCAATTCAATGGCAAATGGTGAATGGTTGAATGGTATAGGCTGCTGCTGACTAGGTAATGACATTAGTCCCAATCTGTGGGGACCATTTCTTTTGGGCTCCCCTGTCCTGGTCAGGATTCTTCAGCAGCATGACCATTGAGGTAAGTATTTTTAAAATAAATAAACCCTTCTTGGGGAGCCGCAGGAAAAATAGGGTTGTTCCCCTGACTCCACAGTGGGACTTGAAGCTCATTGCTAGACCCCTTCCCATGACCTACCTGCAGGCCACAGCTGCAGTGACCCATAATTGTGTCTGTTTCATTGATGAGCTACCTGGGGACATGCAGTAGGGGATCTGTGCTTCATGTGTCTAATTTAAATAAGGCCCGATTTCAATCAGATCTTTGGCTTACGTGCTGCAGTACATGGATTGTTCCCTGCACACAGTTTGCGCTGGTAGGCCAGTGCTATGCACTTTCTGCCCTGCTTTACTCACTATTATTTTCCTTACCGATCTCCAAACACCAGGTAGCAATATTGCTAATCCAAGGTCCCTAATTTAAGCGTGCTACTATCTTTTCCAGTCCAGCTACTGCTGAATCCAAATTCATCCTCTGTTTCCACTTTGTCCACTGCTGTGGTTTAAAAGTTCCCTCCTTTTCCCTGTCACTTCCATTTGTTCAATGTTCACTCCTCTCCACCTTGGCTCAGTGTCTTCTTCACTTTATTCCATGCTAGTCTGCAGCCACTATCCCTGTACTGGTCCCTGCTGCTCCCATTGCCCAACATCCCTCAAACATCTTGCAGAGTTTGATCTCCCATTCACTTCCTTCTGGTATCTGTAGCATGCTATTTCTCTTTCTGCTGCTCCCACTGGCCTGATGTTCCAGTCCCCCCTACTGACCTAAGTGCTACAGCCTCTGTCCTATCCCCAGTCTCATTCCCATCTAACCTCCCATTGACCATAGCCTCTTCTTTTGCCTCCTCTTCACACCTCACAGAACTTGCAGCTGGGGGTCACTGTCCTCAGCTTTGTCCCCAGCATGCCCGCTGGACTGACGTTTGAGTCTGCTTCTGTTCTGGGTTCTCTTCGCCTACTCATCAGCTCTACAATTGCCATCAACACGTCTCTTCCTTTCTAGCGCCATTCGTGAGTTACTAATTCATAATTTACTTTCATGCAGCAACAAATTGAAATGCACTCTATCTAACATGTATATATGAATGAGCGTATGAAATAAATGTTAAGAACATTTTTCAATTATATTAACTCATGAAAACTGCTTATGAGAAAGGCACATAACTAGATAAAAATAATCATGATAAATTATGAAGAACTCACCGCTTTGAATAACCTTTCCACGAAGTACTTTTATTTCTGGTTTACTTGTAATAATTCTTGTGATTTCTGTGACCTTAGTTTCTGAGAAGCAAAGATATTTATGATGTTATTTAACTAGAATTCACTCCTTCAGATTCAAGTCTAGTGAACATAGGAAATCTTGAAAGTGATAAGCAAATGAAGTATATCCTTTGTTGAATTGAGCCTAACATAAAATTGAAACTTCCTTACAAAATACAGTATTACCATTCATATATTTGTATCAAATTCCTTGGACCACTACTTTATAAGCAAATGTGAACTCATTTAAAATAGCTTTCCTAGTGTCAACATCTGGAAAACCAATTGTTTTCTGTGGGTCTTAATCCCTATCTGTACTGTAGTGCAACTCAGTTCAGATTTGCAGATTTACCGCTCATCTCTTGATTTTCCAATTCTGAAAGGTCAACTGAGGTAAGGAAAACTACATACTCGTTTTATTTTAAATCATTTTAGTTTTTAAAACATGCAGCTTGGTTGCAATCCTGTGCTTAACAGGACAGGATTCCAAATGAAAATTCAAATGATATTGGGGCTTATTTGCAACAAATGAATTGGGCTTCGAAATGGAATCTGCCTTCTTATTACTGCCAACTGTGTTTCTGTCTGAGCAGTAACAGGAGATTAGTTGAATATTTAATGTTTTCATTACCACTAGGCAAAGCAGAAGGTGGTAGAAATGTAAGGATTTAACCCCTATCCTACTTCTCACCATGGCTGCAGGAGCGTTTGTTGCTTTACCAATGTAACTAGGTAGCTCAAGTACAGCTAAATTATATTCAGCAGGTGTGAAATGGGCAGAAAGCATATTCATTTAGGAGTGGGATGCTATGCACCTAATCTGTTCAGGCGCTAAGTTTCAGGTGTCTCAAGCCCTTTCCAACCACTGCATCTGGCACTTACCTGAGGGCCAGTCTTCAATTGGGTGAGTGAGCTCCCTTTGGAGATATGATGAGGATCCGAGGATCAATTTCCATTGATTCTCATGCCTCTTGGTTTGGTCTCAGGCTGGTTTTGCAGCGTCGATTCTACTCAACAGGCCCAAAACAATGATGATTCCATCAGACACAATTTTCAATTGCTTCCAGGCAGTTATTCAGCAAAATCTGAAACTGATGATTTTGCAATGCTGCATGGCCCTTGAAGCTGCTGCAGCCACCAGATTCCTGCTGCAGCAGCCAATTTCCTTAACTTCAGCGATGAGGTGCAATACATAGATGGGTATTTAGGCTGGAGGCTACTGAAGTTATGATATTAACCTGACACCTGGAAATACATCAGGGTCAACACTGACTACAATGGGTGAGGGACAAGACCAGCACCTCCTTGCCCCACTTCCATCGGAATAGATGCTGGCAATACAAAATACAATACAAAAAGTAGCTTTTTGTTCATAATGTCATTCAGATTTTTATAAAAATACCTTTCATGCTTTTTTTCAACTTTTGATATAAAGAGGTGTCCATTCCATTGAAAATGTACCTTTTCTCACTGGGTTAACATTGGCACAGGTAACTTTACAACTTCACATTCCCGGCGCAAATCGATGTCTGCTGCGTGCAAATATTAAACATTCAAGTACATGCTCCTCACGATTTTAGATCCGTTAATCATTCCTTATGCTTGGGCAGTCAAGAACTGGGGGATGTCGTTATTGTAACATTGTTATTGTGAGTAAGAATAGAGGTTAGAAGAAATTTGTTTACACAGAGGTTATTGGAGAATGTGATGCTACGACACAGGGAGGTAGAGGCCACAGCATCTTTTAAAGACAAATATTTGAAGCAGTGGAAGATACAGGGCTATGGGGAAAATGTGGGGGCAGTGGAACTAGTTTTAGCTTTCTCCATCAAAGAGCAGGCATAGACAACAGACACTGAATCTCCTGTCTATGGCCCCATTGCTGGCAGGTGAGGCAGGCAAATCCTTACTCTTTAGATCGCTGCCAAGATATATGACCCTTTAACACAGTAAAAGGTCTTATCAATGCATTATTTGGCATTCATTTGCACCAAAAATATCTGAGTGTGCTTTATAGTCATTAGCTAAGAAGGAAAAATAATTCTGTAGCTCATACCTCCACAAAGCCCGGGTCCCATTGGCTTCAAGAGACAAGGGTAAAACGAGGAAAGATTAGAGGAGGAACAGTTAGGTTAAAAATACAGAAGTTGTTGCAAATACAGTGCATGTGAATGTGTATCTACCATATGGAAGCACTCGAGTAATGGTTGTTCCAATCTCTCTGGTAATGTTTGGCTGAGAAATGACCTTGATAATACGAGCTGAAAATGCAAGGACAATATGATTTAAAGCAGGTACCCTCAAGCTATAATACATTAATTGATCATCACTTCCTCCAGTTTAACGGCAATCTGTGATCTGCGTTATACTCCCATGGCTGTGGAGAGACAGCTGTAAAGTGATTAAAATGCAACAAACTTTGTAGTGATACATATCTGTCTCTGCAATTAAATGGAATTTAAGATTGAGTTTGTTGTTCTGCAGAAGTCACTGTCGAAAATAAATTCTGAATACATGAGTAGCTTGTAAACAGTTGCACCATATTTTATCAGACTCATCATCATATTGGATGCCCCTCTTCTGCTGCATCGATTACTGACGTAAGCTGATTTAATTATTTATTTTTCTGCCCTGCACAGTAATTCTGCATGGGATTTCAGTGGACATTTAGGCTGGGATTTTCTAGCCCCGCCACGGCAGGTTTCCCCGCAGCGGATATGGTGGGTGTAGTGAGCCATTCAAAATTCTGTTGACTTCAGCGGGGTCGGAAGATCCCACCCTTGGTTAAGGAATTATGTGAGATAATTGTCAATCAGTAGTTATCAGAACCAAGTAGGCCATAGGTGCTTGAAATTGTGCTGGCATGCTCCAGTCAGCCATCTTCCATTGTCCTCCATTCTGGTCTTCCATTACACAATCTCGTTGTCTACATAACCATTTTCCACCAAACTACGATTACTTCTATTACCTTTGGTCCCTTCCATCAATCTTCGGCCATATGGGACACATGCTGTGGTCAACTCAAATCTCTTGCCATAATTGATTCCCTCTGGCATATCACTGCAAATAAGTTAAGTGCTTCTCATTACTTCTTAGCTGATGATAGTTATCTTCTTTGCACCATGTGCTCCAAACATTTCTTAACTCTGCTTGTCCTTTTGGCAGGGTTCACCTTTCAGCACCATAAACTAGCATTGCTCATTCTCCTTTCTACTTCCTCACACATCTGTCTTCCATGGTCTGTCAAAAAAAAAGTCCCTCACCACATTAATTTATTTCTTCAATATTTTGTAGTATCTCTCTTCATCTTTGAAGGCATATAACTCGCCCACCATTTCCATCACCTCACCACTGATGTCCACTTTTTTCAGACTTTCTTCAACCTTGTACTACCATCTGTAGGAAGATGATGCTGAACCCTCTTTCTTTCTTTCATTGCAATGATGTACCATCATTATGATGGTGCCAATCGATTCCAGCCATTGCTTTTCACGCCGACTTCATTTAGGATCCTTACTTCACATTGCCTCACTCATAATGTGGTCCATGACAATACTGAACATGATGGGTGATGTCAATCCAGAAGGGAAAAACAGTTCAGACTAGTATTCTTATTTCCCAATTTTTGCTGGTGTTCCATTTTAAGGTATACAAGACCAGTTTGGACCAGTATTCTTATTTCACAGTTTTTACTGTGTTTTCAATCTGGGAAAGAGCACATTGACTTTGCTTTCAATTCTCAAACAAGCTAAGTGGAATAGTAAAGTGGGAGGAGGACACAAAGAGGCTACAAGGGGGCCCACAGATGGATTGAGTGAGTGGGCAAGAACATAGTAGATGTGAGGTTATTCACTTTGATAGGAAGATCAGAAAAGCAGAATATTTTTTAAATTATGAGAAATTTTTAAATGTTGATGTTCAGAGCGATGTAGGTTTTTTTTACAAGAAACACAGCTACAACAAGCAATTAGGAAGGCAAATGACACTTCATTGCAAGGAGGCTAAAGTGCAAGAGTAAGGCAGTCTCGCTATAATTGTACCAGACTTTGATGAGATCACACCTGGAGTACTATTCAATTTTGATCTTCATATCTAAGGAGGGGTATACTTGACTTGGGAGCAGTGCAGCAAAGGTTGATACCTGGGATGAGAGGGTAATCCTATGTCGACGGGTTAAGTAGATTGGCCTATGGTCTCTAGAATATAGAAGAATGAAAGAAGTTCATCTCATTGAAACAGATAATATTCTGACATGGCTTGACAGGGTTGATGCTGTGAAGTTGTTTCCTCTGGCTGGAGAATCCAGAATAAACAGACATAGTCTCAGGATAAGGGGTTGATCATTTCAGACTGAGATTAGCAGGAATTTCTTCTCTCAGAGGGTTGTAAATCTTTTGAATTGTCTACCTTAGAGGGCTATGGATGCTCAGTCATTGAGTATATTCAAGACCAAGATAGTTAGCTAGATTTTTGGATTCCAGAGGAATCAAGGGATATGTGTATTGGATAGGAAAGTGGAGTTGAAGTCAAAGATCATCCAAGATTCTATTGGATGGCAGACCAGCTCCTATTTCTTATGTTTCTATGTACTCAAACTGATAAGTAACGAGAAACTTTTTTGATCACTTCCCAGGTATGGCGAGAATTATTTGGTGGACACGTATGATAATTGAATTAGGCATGCTTAATGTGTGTCACTCAGCAGTGATTAAGGGCTGGTGCCAGCATGGCCCTCAAGATGAATGGTATACATATAACCAATCTAGAGAAGAAGAAAGGGTGAAAGAAATCACAGAACGACTGAGTCGACGGTGGAACTGCCACTGGGAGGTAGCAAGCCCTGGTTACATGGA